>NW_018164811.1:201887-203681 GCF_001263595.1 Phalaenopsis equestris
GATTCTCGTGCTCCGTATCTTAATTCTGCATTTTATATTGATGTATAGAATTAAGACCGGGCATGTGTATGACGGGTCCGTGGTACCCCGACCCAGTTACCTCTACCTTTTAGGATCACTCTACCTTCTTTTTTGTTGAGCCCCTTTGAGCCCTATCGCTCCTTAACTTCGTTGATATCACCTTGACGACCTGATACTGATGAGCTGCCACTCATTCGGGATACGACGATTTGTCCTCTGCCCTTATGGCCCTGACGTGCTTTGACATGTTAGGATATCCTCATCAAGATGATTTAGGTTATTCTGTGGGCCCCGTATGTTGATTGGCCACTACCCATTTGGGATGTGAGAGGTTCACTCTCTGCCCGATGGCTTAGCACGAGCTTTGAAGCATCGAGACTGTTCCCACACGGAATAACCTTCCTTTGATTGCCTATACCCTAGGTCTATGATATGATAATATGAGGTCTATGATAATATGAAGCGAAACTCCTTTTATCGAGAGTATTCTTGGGTATTCCCCAAGATATAATTAACTAGTAGGAACACGTTCCTCTGGGAGTGCTCTTGACCCCAGAACATGTACATACACCTAACTCTCTGGTTATTGGTAGTCTATGTAGATACTATGTAGATACTTCTTTCACTTCTTTCACGGATATTATTTTAAGGTGCCTCCGCTCGATCTTGTTTGGGCGGACATTCTTAACCTATCATTGCGAGGTTTATTGCACGTAGACTCTCACGTTTTACTTTTTTTCTTGTTTGTCTCTTTGTCGTATGTCCTTTTTTTATTTGATTCCTCACCTCTTTGAATCATTTATATGGTTCGGGAGCGAGATTTATTCAAATGGGGGAAGTATACGACGATCGACAAGCTGGCGACTCCTTTCAAAAAAAAAGAAAAAAATGAACAGAAACATCAACATATTTTAATAAATCAATTGGCCAGATTGAAAGTAAATTAAGATCGAATTGAAAAGATCATCACAACTTCTTTAACATTTTCATGGCTCAACCAATTCAAATCACCATTTCATAAATCTCAAGACAAGGAGAAAGACAGAGAAAACTACTTAGAACTCATGGGGAAGATACGACAAAACTCAGAATTTATATATAAAAGCAAAGTCATACAAACTACAATAAGTAAATAACACTTATCTCTAATTCCTCTCCAAGAAAACTCCTCGAAGTTCCTCTGAATCTCTTCCTTTCTTTACAGCACACAGAATTCTTCTTCGAAGCGGCAAGGAAAAAGAAATCTCTCACTTTCCCTCTACTCTTACAATCTCTCGAAGAATTCCTCACAATCTAACTCTAAATGGACTCTCTACACTACTATGAACTTCTCTAAAACTGTTGAGCCCCCTTTTCGAACGCTGAGAGAGTTGGTTATTTTTGGCCAAAACCTTCATTTAAAGTTGTAGAAGAGTTTTCCTAAGAGTACCTAAGCATCCCCTCGCAAATCGTCCACATTCATTGCACCTATTGAAGTAACCGCCGATCTCGGCCTCGAGGACGCCGTTGGCGGGCCTTCTAAAATATTTAATCTGGACTCTCGGGAAAATCTTATCGTCAGCGTCGTTGGGCTCACCGTTGGCGCTCTAGTTCAAATCTTTATATTTTGGTCATTTTCGCTCCAAATTCGCTCCTTTTTGCATCTTTTTGCTCCAATGACCATAATTCATCATTCCTGCAACAAAACATTAAAAATACCCTTCTTTAAAGTGTAATATCATCAAAATCAGTGTAAAATAGGTATGAAAATCTCAACATATTTTTCTTTGGTCA
>NW_018164811.1:204250-205996 GCF_001263595.1 Phalaenopsis equestris
AGATGCTATTCCATAAATATAAGTTCAGGAATGTATTTAGGTTTTCCCTTTAGGTAGGTCCAAGTGAAGCCAATTTTTGATTAGGTATCTCCTCAAGCTTCTCCTCACTTATATATTTTTTTTCAATTGGATTGCTTTCACTCTTATATATTTTTCTTTTATTTTTAGGGAATTTTGTCAATCCTTTTTTTCTTGTTCAAGTGAAGATTACTATATTTGGATAGCCTTTAATAATTTTAAACTTCACTTTTCTTTCCCTGAATTTGAAACTCAAAGCATTCCTTTACCTTATAAGTATTTCATAGCTTTTACATCATTGAGCCCCAATCTTTTCTTCTCAAATGAATTTCTAAGATTCTTAATATTTCAAAATATAGTTTTCTTTACTTTAAATAGTTAACTATAGTCTTATTCTCTTATACTAAATATCTTAACCTACAAAATTAATTTTTCTTGCAAAAATATTCCCTTAAATCTACCATAATATTTGAATATCTACAAAATATAGTTATCTGAATTAAATTCACTACAAAAATCATATTAATAATTTTTGAAAATATTTATATTGAGAATATTTAATAGTTAATTTTTTTCTTCCCTCCCCAAACTTTAATTTTTCAATATGGAATGATATAGTTAAAATAAAAATTCTAAATATAAATCATATCTCAGTACTTTAGGCATTTTCTTTATTCTTAAATTTTGCAGTCCTTCTCAAAATTTTTACTTCACCTGGTCTATAACATTAGGAGCTTTCTATACATATAAATCATTAGAGAATTTGCTGGGTAATGAAATTTTGAAATAAGTACAAAACTAAACATTACACAAACACAATATTTCACTAATACATCCACAATACTAAACAAAAACTACCACACTAAACATTTAAAACAATAATTAAAAATTATCCAATTACAACAATAAAAATAAAAGTACAAACAAACATTTGTTTCTATTACAAAAATTACAAACATAAAAGTAAAAGTACATCAATTACATTCAGATATCAAAATCCCATACTATATCTTCGTTTCCTTGGTCAACAGGTGGATTGGGTTGATACTGAGTATAACGAAGACATTCAAGAAATGTGACATCAGGCTCACCTCTGTAGTGTCGGACCTGAGCTTCATAATAAGCTATCTCAAACTCAGAATGCCTCTGTAGGCACTTGACCGACCTTTTTCTTTTTGTAAATCAACAATTACAAGAATTTGATGATGCTACTAGAAGATTTAAATTCCAGCAACGGTGTCAAAATCTTGACTGCGACTTTATATATATTTGTTTGATTTAATAAAGATGTATGAATATAATATTCAATAATGTCAAAGTCAAATTTGTCAACGCAAGTATACGTATCGCTCAAGTAATATATGGCTATAATGGAGTCCTAGTTATCGATCCCACAAGGAGAAATAGAATACTACGGACTAAGGCTTAATAAAAAGTAATACTTCAACTACAACGATGGCGTTCAATTTACTTATCTGTCACTTATAGGCAATTGAAATAACTAGATAATTTGGATAACAAATAAATAACTAATGATAAAAAGTAGGGTTTAATTTGTGATATTCAATATATAAGAAAGGATCTTTCTCCTTGTCAAGAAATTATAGTGAATGGATAAAATGAATTAGTTCAATTTATATTGTGCCAAATAGGAGTATACCTATTCTTTACCCTTTGGTCCAGACATAAAGAACATTGACTAATCCTATGCTTGGTTACTGATTCTGC
>NW_018164811.1:206062-215473 GCF_001263595.1 Phalaenopsis equestris
GATTTTAGTCTGTCACTCTAAAATCTCCAATTCTACGCCCGATAGTAATGTTTCCCTATTTATTTGCAGCCAACTTTTAAGGGCTTTGACGTCCCTGAATCTTGAATGTAATCTTTACTTTAGTCGTAAAACTCAATAGGTTTTAACAAATCAATTGACCAGATTGAAGGTAAATTAAGATCGAAGTGAAAAGATCATCACAATTTCTTAAACATTTTCATGGCTTCACCAATTCAAATCACCATTTCACAAATCTCGAGACAAGGAGAAAGACAGAGAAAACTACTCAGAGCTCATGGGGAAAGCACAACAAAACTCAGAATTCATATATAAAATCAAAGCCATAAAAACTATAACAAGTAAATAACTTATCTCTAAATTTCTCCCCAAGAACACTCCTTGAAGTTCCTCTGAATCTCTTCCTCTCTTTACAGTACACGGACTTCCTCTTCGAAGTAGCAAGGATGAAGAAATCTCTAACTTTCCCTCAACTCTTACAATTTCTCGAAGAATTCCTCACAGTTACACGCTCTAGCAAGCTCTCTACACACTAATGGAACCTATCTAACCTCCAGGACTCCTTTATTTTCGGCTAAAATCTTCTCTTTAAAGATGTGGATGAGTTTTCTCAAGAGTTGCTTATGCACCCCTCCAAAATCCGGCATTATCCATTGTACAAGTACACATAATCGTCGATCCCGCCGTCAGCGGCCTCGATGGCGTCGTCGGTGGCCTTCTGGAGATTTGGTCCTGTAGCCTCGGGAAAAGCTCGCCATTGGCGGCGTCGATGGCGCCGTTGGCGCCTTAGTGTAATTCTCCACATTTTGGTCATTTTTGCTCCAAATTCGCTCCTTTTTGCATGTTTTTGCTCTATTGACCTTAATTCATCATATTTGCAACAAAACATCAAAACTACCTTTATTTAAAGTGTAATATCATTAAAAACAGTATAAAAGAGGTACGAAAATCTCAACATATTTTACTTTGGTCAAAATCCCCCAAACTTAACTATTACTTGTCCTCAAGTAATTTTAGTATTATATAAAAGTTATGATCTACTGCAGTAATATTTTAATTCAGAAATACTATAAGTTTGATTTAGATAAATATCATAGTGAGATTTTCAGAAAAAAAAATTCAAGTAATTGAATTAACTCTCTAGTCATCAAATTATATAGTCATCGAGTTTTAAGAGTTCTAGTTTTCTATTTATTTCAAGAATGACTATAGATTGCAAAATTAAGTCACTTAGAATATCCAAAAGATAAGAACTTCATGAGAACTCTAGTAAAAAGATTTATTCCATAAATATAAGTTTAGGAACGTATTTAAGTTTTCCATTTAGGTAGGTCCTGTGAAGCCAATTTTTGATTAGGCATATCCTCAAGCTTCTCCTCACTTTCATTTTTCTTTCTTTTTTTCTTTTTCATTTGGATTGTTTTCAATCCTTTCTTTTTCCCTTTTTTTTTTAAGTGAGGATTACTATATCTGGATAGTCTTTAATGATTTTGAACTTCACTTTTCTTTACCTAAATTTGAAACTTACTGTCGGGAAAATCTCGCCGTCAGCGCCGTTGGCGGGCCTTCTAAAATATTTAATCTGGACTCTCGGGAAAATCTCGCCGTCGGCGCCGTGGGGCTCGCCGTCGGCGCCCTAGTTCAAATCTTCATATTTTGGTCATTTTCGCTCCAAATTCACTCTTTTTTGCATATTTTTGCTCCAATGATCATAATTCATCATTTCTGCAACAAAACATCAAAAATATCCTTCTTTAAAGTGCAATATCATCAAAATCAGTATAAAATAGGTATGAAAATCTCAACATATTTTTCTTTGGTCAGTAATCCTACAAAATATTGCAATGAAATTAAAAAATAAAGCAATTTTTAATGGTTTCACAGCCCTTGTTCAGAAGGCGGTACACCCCGCCAACACAGGGCATGATGAAAGAATTGAACATGTTTTGTATTCTTAAAAGAAAAAAAAATATACAAGTAATAATAGAAGGAAATAAGAAGAACTCAAATTTTTATTTCATAAATAGCAATACAATCAATACTGCTGAAAGAAACTAAAATGAAAATAAGAAGACAACTACTCAACCCAGAAAGAAAATACAACTCATACGAAACTGAAAAATACCAAAAAAAATCTAAAATACAACTCATACGAAAGTGAAAAATACCAAAAAAAATCTAACTCTAGAAGGTCTACTCCAGTAGAGATTGTCCTAGTAGTAGCTGAATAAAACCTGTTACATAAAATTATTAACGGGTGAGTTTGAAAATTAAACTCAGTAAATAACTACAATTTATTAAAGCATAAACGACAACAAAAATGAGGCATGTAATATATTCAATAAATATAGACAATTTATTATATGTATAAAAAAATTTGCAAAGACAATCACATGCTTATGATTTTGAATATGAGTAATTTGAACACAAGCACCTTTATGTAAATATTTACATGTGACAATGTTATTATTATTATTAGTTTGCACAGATAAGATTCATCAATCATTCAACACCGCCTCAAAATATACAATTTATGTACATATAATTATATTTATATTGTTGGTTTACTACGACATCCTGAAACCGGAAAAGATAGGCTCCAATCCAAAGGAAATCCAATAATTTCTTTGGAGTCATCACTCTGTAGACCTGTCAGTCCAGCTAGCCAACATTAAGAAAGTATTTAATATCGACATAATTATATTATAATATTCGATATATTTCATGCATCACAATCCAAACACAAAAAAAAAACTACAAAATATCCGCTAGTATTTATAACCAATAGTGGAACTGCAATAATGGAACTTTACATATTCATCATATAAAGAAATAATAATTAGTGAAGCATGATATGCAAAAACTTGAATCTATGCAGCAATAAAATAATGCTAATTACACATGAAAGGCGTTATGAACACAAATGAAATCTATTGTAATCATAATTAAGAAATTTAAATGGTAGGAATGTCAAATCAAAAATTTGTTAGGAATCTAGTACAATTAGCAAAATTAACACCCTTAACTAAGAAGGATATGTTTATCTCATAATAAAGAGTAGTTACTTACCTTGAGAAGATAAATACAATACTTTTACGAATTTGACAGTTCGAATATTTATCCTACACCAATTAAAAAAGTAAATTATAAATTATTATGCAAATAAATTTATCTATTCATTACATTAGGTGTTACCTAACTGATGATTATTAATGTTATTATCCTTGTTATAATATTTTTAAAATAAAAAATTGTGCATGTTGGCCAATTAACATACTTATAATAATATATTTTTTCTTTTTACTTTGCTAAGGAGGAAAAATTAATTTTGAAATTCGTTTCTAATTATCAAATAAACAATCACAAAAGCACCATCTAGATCCCCAACCCCCCTCCCATGCGCCCCCTGCTTCGCTTGACTTTTTCCTTGATGCTTCTGAAATTGTTCTTCATTTGACTTATTCCACTTACTCTTTTGATGAGACTTAAAATTATTTTCTTGGGTGCTTGTCATTTATAATAGACCTTGAGCTTTGAGGGGATAATCCTTAGCTTTATGATCGGTACAGTTGCAATTGAAGTATTCGCAGACGATCAAATTACAAGTCCCAAAATGTCATTTCTTGCAATGAACGCATCTAGGATTTGTTTTTGATTTCTACCCCTAAAGATTTTGTGATGCTTCTTTTGGGAACTTCCATTGGCTTATGTTTCTGAATTCTTCCGCTTCCCGATATGCTTTTTCTCGTTAGCATTGATCTTCATCTCCACATGAATAGCTTGATCCACTAGTTCTTTGTAATTCATGCACTTAACCACTAATAAGCACCTCCGAATGTCCTCTCTCAAGCCTACTAGTAGGTGATAGATTTTATGATCTTGCTAGGACGAAATGGATGATCTTGGCAAATTTCATCTCGTACTCCCGAACAGTTTTTGTCCCTTGCTCCAACTTCCTCAAATCATTTGAGAGCTTGGCTCGCTACCATAAGAAATATTTCTTCAAAAATAATCTTTTGAAATCTGCCTAGGATATTATCGCATCGGGTTCGAAAGCATTATGGCGGTGACTTTCCCATCAATTGCCAGCTCCTTCACGCAATTGGCAAGTCACAATGTAAATCTTACGGTTTTCATGACACTTTATCATGAATTCATGCATCAACCTTGAATGAGTCCACTGTGTCATTGAAGGTAGGAGGATGTGCCTTTAGAAACTGGTCCATCACTCGATCCATAGCATTCCTATTGGTCATCACCATTGATTGATTGAGCTGCATCTCCATGTCGGACACTGGTGGAACTGGTTGGGTGGCTTGCACTGCTGGTTGCATAGCTTGTTGGATAGCTTGAACCACTTGTGTATTTTGCACTATAAAGTTAGCTTGTAATGTATGGGTAACATTCTGTGTTACTACCTCCACGATAATCGCCAAGTTGAGATTTTGTGCTCTGTCAGTCTCGATGGTTTGAATAGGATCAGTACAGGGACGATTAGGAGAGTAGTGACCCCTAGGAACGGGCACATCATTTATAGTTGCTCTTTGGACTTTCTTCCATGAGCTGTTGCAGCGCCTCTTTTCTTTGGAGTCAATATAAACAATTGAAAGATATGTTAAATCAAAATCAATTAAATACCAACTAACTGGAGCACTTTATCTCCTACCCCAACTCTAAGAAGACAAGGGATGTGAAATGCAAAGGCAAGGGATGTGGGATGCAAGATAAAGGATATCAAGTATAAAATATAAGAGAAATTGAATACAACAGATAAGTTATGATACCATTTTGTCAGATCCCGTGTCTAGAAGGCAATACAACCCAACAACTTAGGGCATTATGAAAAGGATTGAACATGTTTTGTATTCCTTAGAGAAAAAGAATATGCAAGTAATAATAGAAAGAAATAAGAACTCAAATTTTTATTCCATAAATAGAGATATAACCGATACAACTGAAGGAAACTAAAATGAAAATAAGGAAACAACTACCCAACACAAAAAGAAGATATATTAACTCATATGAAACTAAAAAATGCCAAAAGATAATCGAAATTTGGAAAGTCTGCTCTGGTGGAGATGATCTTACTAGTGGTTGAATAGAACCTGTAATATAAAAATATCAACGTTTGAATTTGAAAACCAAAATAAGTAAATAACTATTATTTATTAAAGCATAAACGGTAACAAAAATAAGGCATACAGTTTAACCATTAAATATAGAAGACTTATTGTATGTATAAATTTTTTTTTGCAAAGACAAACACAAGCATATGATTATGGAATATGAGTAATTTGAGCACATGCATCTTTATGTGAATATTTACATGTGACAATATCATGTATTTTTGCATAGATATTACTCACCAATCATTCAACACAACCTGATAATATATCATTTAAGCATTTACATATACATATACATAAAATTATATTTATATTATTGGTTTGCTACGACACCCTGAAACCAGGAAAGATAGGGTAACCAGCTTCCAAAAGGGGCTTAATATCGACATAATTATTTTATAATATTAGATATATTTCACGCATCACAATCTAAACAAAAAAATATGACTACAAAATATCTGTTAGTATTTATAACCAATGGTGGAATTATAACAATGAAATTTTACATATATTATAAAGAAATAATAATTATTGAATCATGGCATGCAAAAACATGAATCTATGTTGCAATAAAATAATGTTAATTACATATGAAAGTCATTATGAACACAAATGAAATCTGTTGTAATTATATTCATGAAATTTAAATATTATGAATGCAATTCAATAAATTGTTAGGAATTCTACAATTAGCAAGGATAACACCCCTAACTAAGAAGTATACGTTTATCTCATAATAAAGAGCAATTATTTAACTCTTGATGACAAATGCAATACTTCTACAAATTTGATGGTTCAAATATAGATCCTACACCAATTGGAAAAGTAAATTATACATTATTATGCAAATAAATTTATCTATTCATTATATTAGATGTTACCTAACCAACAATTATTAATGTTATTATTCTTGTTATAATATTTTTAAAATAAAGAAATTGTGCACTTTGGCCTATTAACGTACTTATAATAATATATTCTTTTATTTTACTTTGGTAAGAAGGAAAAAAAAATGAAATAAGTTTTTAATAGCCAAATAAATAATAACAAAAGCACAACTTAGTCTTACTTTCAATCACAGTTAGTCGTAGTTGACTCACAATAGTTGTGGAAGTCAACAAAGAGGTGTTGGGGGGCGAGTTAGAGTACTCTCAAATGGCCAACAGATAGCCCTAGCCCTTCATATTGTGTGAAACCCACCATCCTCATGCAGAGAGGAAAATGAGCAGCCTAGACTAATCCAAGCAAATATTAGCTCTCATCATGTATGGAGTATTACATTTTTAAAGTCATTTAAATTCTTACAATGAGGCGTATATTTTAACAATCACTTTAGATCATTCAATACAAAAAGTAAATGTAAATGTAAAAGGAAAAATTTAGAATTGATTTTTAACTCATTCGAATTTATTTAAATGTTGTGAGAGATTGCTTTGTGTTTGAAAATTGTGTTTTTTTATCGTGTGGTTGGTCGAGATTTTGACTATGTCGAGAGGGCTATCACAAAATATTCTTAGATTTATCTTCTCTGTCGAGTTTTGGTGAATGATTTTGAGCTATGGTTGTAATTGGAGGCCTTCGCATTGAGTATTGTTATACTGAAATAAATTTATATAAAAATCACTGGGCATATAATTTTTCTAGCAGGCCTCGTTAAATATTAAAAAATGTTATTGACCATGACTATTGAGGCGGCATTACCTGCCTTCGGTCGCGGTTTCTTTTGATTTTTAGTAGTCAAAGGATGAGCTTGATTCGATCCCAGTCACATTTTCCTTTTAAAAACATATATATCTTATCGTCTTCCGATACTGCGCGAATTGGCGTTAGATTGAAATAGTGGATGACGTAGATAGCGGGGCCAGCATTTAATGAGATACATATGGGGCATTAATTTTCCAGTAGTCCGCGCGACAAAGCCTGGCTGAATTATTAATCGATAATCACTATACAATCCGACAGTAACGATTCAAAAAATGAAATTTTGGCCTGGAAGTTGAATATTTCAGCGCCGCTCGTACTATTATTTAACAAGCGAAGGAGCGAATGGCTTCTCAATTCAACCTCCTCTTTTTCCTTGCCCTTGCCGTGGGAATCGGTCGATGGCTAAACAGATGCAGTTATGGTTGGCCGCAGCCACCGTGCTTCTGGCCATTTGCGATGCTGAATTAATAACGAACGCGACTGAGCAGTACCTTCAGGCCCACAACGAGGCCCGGGCGGCTGTGGGTGTGGCCCCTCTGCAGTGGAGCAGGACCCTGGCGTCTAAAGCCTCAACGCTGGCTACGCATCCTCCGTGCTCATCGTCTTGCGATTTATTCAAAGAGACGGCGTATTTCAATTACGGAGTCAATCAAGCTGTGGCCTACGTGCTCGACTCGCCGGAGACTGTGGTGAAGTCGTGGGTGGAGGAGGGTCGGCGGTGTTATAACTATGCATATAACAGTTGTGCGGCGCCAGAACATAAAGCTGACTGCGAGAGTTATACCCAGGTGGTGTGGAGGAAGACGGTGAAGTTGGGATGTGGGAAGGGCGGCTGTGGTAAAGATGGTTCCCACCATATTTGCCTTTATTATCCTCCTGGTAATGTTCCTGGCGAGAAACCTTATTGATCTATCACACACGCAACTGGCTTGTGTTCTGTTTTTTTTTTCTTCTTCTAATTAAGAAGCATTTGGTTATCCAGTAAGAAGTGCACCAGTGCACTTGTGTTCCACCGTTTGCTTTTGCTTTTTATTCCTGCAATCAATTTCTCCCACTTTAGCGGTTTGATTTGTAGTATTTGTTATTGTAATGGATTGTGATTTTATTGAAATCAAGCAACTCTTATCATCACTGCGGGCCTGATGGGTAGCCTGCTCTTAAATTGTATTTTTCTTCAATTCTGAATTAAATTCAAAATTTGTTAGATCCTGAGCGAAGTTATGCTCGAGTTATTCATGGAGATATAGATAACAGTAGATATTTTTGAAGGAGAACACATAAGGTGAATTTTGAGATTACACGGGAAATTTGGGATCTGTTTGCGATGAAATCAAAGTTTAGAGGAGGCTTAAGATTAGCGATCCATTTGGAATTTCATCACAGATTTTTTTTAGACAAAATATTTTTTTCTTAAACTTGAATGAAAATTACAGAATGCCACTCAAAAATGGTAGAGGAGACACAAACAAAATGAGAAAATAGAATACGGTGAAAAAGCCGATAAATATAGAACATATATCATTCTGAAGGGTCATATTTGTCATTACTTATTAGAGATTTTGATAGGGTTCAAAGGTTTAACTCTTTTGTTTGTGCCTCTATCTCATCATTTGCTAAAGTAAACAAACAAACAAAAAAAAAAGAATGATTTTAGAGAGGCTTCTTGTGTTATGCAATAACAATGCGGCTACGAAGAAATACACATAACAACAATCAAACACAACGATTTATATGGTTCGCCGTTAAGTTGATTTGCCTACGTTCACGGGGTAGCACTGGATGGGGAGAAAGAAAAAGGCTAGGGGCTACAGCTTCAATGCTTCTCCATACACTCTCATGAACCCTAAGAACCTTTTATAGAGTTGGATTAGGACATGCAAGTAAATAAAGCCAAAAGATCAAATTACCCCTAATTACAAAAAATCATAAATACAACAATCTCCACATCATCACTGACTTCCAGATAAGTGAGAGATGACCAAATTAATGAGCTCAAAATTCCAATTCAACTGCACCAATATGGTTGCCTATGTACCCCTCTCCTGAAAAGATAAAGCCTCGCAAAGTTCTTCAAAATGCTTTGTTGACCTCACTTTTGGTTGAGGTCTAGAAAACTTCTTTAGTAGTCTAGGTCTAGCCATAGGACTTTCCTATTGACTAGTCTTAGAAAATTAGAAGAGGTACCCCACCATTAGAAATTCAAAACTCTTCTTTTTACTCAGCTTGAAATTCCACATATTGATCTTAACCTCTAGCATTTAGTAGGTAAGATCATTATAAGAGAATTCAAGAAGAGTCCCTATAGGATTACTTGGCTTTAGGGTTGACCCTGGAACTAGGATACACCATATCTTCACAATGTATTAATCCCTGGTTCATTTAGAATGGATATCTATCCAATTCTATGTGAAATGCCTAACTTGGTATTTTGCCCCTAGGCACCTCCAAATTACCTAAATGCCCTTGATACCCAAATTTGGCTAAAAATTCCAAATTTTGCCAAAATACCCAAAATTGATCAAAACTCATTCCAAACACTTTGAATACATCAAAATTTGCCAAA
>NW_018164811.1:221758-235255 GCF_001263595.1 Phalaenopsis equestris
TAGTTTATTTGATCGAGCCTCACCCTCAATTCTTGTATTCATCCTTCGGGATAGATACAGGGTTTGAGGTAAAGTGCTCTTTCATCTAAACTATGAAAATTATGGGGTCAGTTTGACTTCATCTTTTTCAAAACTAAATTTTTTAAAAAAACGTCCTTCCGAAGCAGGCAACGGGATTTCAATTCCGATGACCGACAGCTTCTTACGGGCAAATCCCATACCAAAAATAGTGCCGACATGCTTGACTGGATAATCAATCCTAAGCTTGAATGTTCACCAAACTCCTGCAATATGTGAACTTTTGGATTGTCAATACTTTCATGAACATTTCTGTTGGATTGTTCTTTGTGTTTATCTTCTTCAACAGAACATTATCTTCATTACTCATTAATCAAATCTTGAACAAAGTTGTATTGCACATCAATGTGCTTGCTACGAGTATGATGAACTGCATTTGTGACAAAAAAAATATTACATTATGACTGTCACAGAACAGTGTCAAAAACTCCTGATCAACTACTAAGTCATCCAATAGGCCCTACATCCATATCGCTTCCTTCTCCATGATTGTCATGCACTCAGCTTCCGCAGTAGACAAAGCAACAGTGGAATGAAGAAATGTCCTCCAACTACTGGATCTCTTGTCAATGTGAATAAATAGTCAGTTGTAGATCTTCGCTTATACGTGTCACATGCATAATCTGAGTCAATGTAGCCTACACACAAACTTGTGATAAATGACTACATCCCAAACATCAGGCCAACATCAATTGTACCCTTCAAATATCATAGAATACTCTTCATAGTCTGTCAATGTTTCCTTACTGGATCATACATAAACCTGCCCACAACACCAATTACTTGTGTAATGTTTGGTCTAATACAAACTATGACATACATCAAACTACCCACTATATTAGCATAAAGAACCAATCATATATCTTTCCTTTCATGATCATCTTTAGGACATTGATCTGAACTCAACTGAAAGTGAGATGCAATGAATAGACTCACCACATTTGTCGAGTCATCAACCCTAAATTTCTTCAGTACCTTCCAAATATAAACTCCTTGCGAATCAAACCTTTCCAACTGCTTTGTCTCTGAGAATCTCCATGTCAAGAATTCTGTGAGTGTTGACCGATTTATTTAAATATGCACAATGATCATATTGGCTCCTCGTGTACTCATATTCACTCATGAGCTGATCAAATTTTTATACCACTTTCGTGGGGATTGCTTCAACCCATACAAAAAATTTTCTAGTTTGCAGACCAAGTCTTTTGATGCTTCATATCCAAGCGGCTGCAGCAAGTAGATCACCTCTTGCAATTCTCTATGTAGGAATGTGTCTTCACATCAAACTGTTCATTATTGAATACAAGATCAAACTGCATTGTACTACAAGTGCTAAGAAAAAACAAATTGAGGGATGCTTGACCACTAAGTAGAACACCTCGTTATAATCAATCCCTTCTCATTTCATAAAGCTTTTTTACCACCAATCTTTCCTTGTATCGCACATTAGTTCAATGAGATCCTTCCTTTTTTACATACATTCATTTGCACTGACCGACTTTTGGTAAATCGACAAATACAAGAATTTAATGGCGCTACTAGAAGATTTAAATTCCAGCAATGGCGCCCAAAAACTTGACTGCGACTTTATATATGTGTTTGATTTGATAAAGATGTATAAATATAATATTTAATAATGTTAAAGTCGAATTTGTCAACGCAAGTATATGTATTGCTCAAGTAATATAGGGCTCTAATGGAGTCCTAGATATCGATCCCACAGGGAGAAGTGAGAACCACGGACTAAGATTTTATAAAAAGCAATACTTCAATTACAACAATGAAGTTCAATTTGTTTATCTGTCACTAATAGGCAGTTGAGATAAATATGTAATTTTATCTATAAAATAACTAAATATGCTAATGAATGTACGATTGTGATATTCAATATATAAGAAAGCATCTTTCTCCTTGTCAAGAAATTATAGTGAATGGATAAGTTGAATTAGTTCAAATTATATTGTGTCAAATAGGAACATACTTATTCTTTACCCTTTGGTCCAGGCATAAAGAACATTGACTAATCATATGCTTGGTTACTGATTCTGTTGCTATGCTGGGAGGATACCGGCTCTCACTTCGGAGCTCCCACGTTCCCCTCACCTGAGGGCTAACATCTACACATCAGCACCCAAACAATAGGACCGAATTGGGGATTTTAGTCTGTCACTCTAAAATCTCCAATTCTACGCCCGATAATATTATTTCCCTATTTATTTGCACCTAAATTCCAAGGGTTTTGACCTCCATGAATCTTGAATGTAATCTTCACCTTAGTTGTAAAACTCAACATATTTTAACAAATCAATTGGCCAAATTGAAAGTAAATTAAGATCGAAGTGAAAATATCATCACAATTTCTTAAACATTTTTATGGCTTTATCAATTCAAATCATCATTTCACAAATCTCAAGACAAGGAGAAAGACAGAGAAAACTACTCAGATCTCATGGGGAAAATGCAATAAAACTCGGAATTCATATATAAATTCAAAGTCATACAAACTACAACTAATAAATAAACTTATATATAATTTCTCCCCAAGAAAACTCCTCGAAGTTCCCCTAAATCTCTTTCTTTCTTTACAGCACACAGAACTTCTCTTCGAAATAGCAAGGAGGAAGAAATCTCTCACTTTCCCTTCACTCTTACAATCTCTCGAAGAATTCCTCACAATTTTCACACTCTAATGGAACGTTTCTAACCTCCAGGAGCTCTAGAGCTCTCTCCACCTCCTCTAGACTCTCCTATTTTCGGCCAAAATCTTCCCTTTAATGATGTGGATGAGTTTTCCCAAGAGTTGCTTAAGCACCCCTCCAAAATTCGGCCTTATCCAATGCACAAGTGCACATAACCGTCATCGCCGTCGGCGGCCTCAATGGCACCGTCGGCGGGCTTCTGGAGAATTTTGTCTGTAACCTTGGGAAAAGCTCGTCGTCGGCGCCCTTGTGCAATTCTCCACATTTTTTAATTCTCCATATTTTGGTCATTTTCGCTCCAAATTCGCTCCTTTTTGCATCTTTTTGCTTCATTGACCCTAATTTATCATTCCTGCAACAAAACATCAAAAATATCATTCTTTAAAGTGCAATATCATCAAAAACAGTATAAAATAGGTATGAAAATCTCAATCTATTATCCTTTGGTCAAGGGGTCATGCACCTGATGACTTTTCTTCTCAGAGGAAGCTTCACAAACCTCCAAGTAACATTCTTTCGAAGTGAATTCATCTCTTTAATCATTTTCACTCTCCAAAGATCGCAATCTAGGCTCTCCACCACTTCCTTATACTGACAAGGAAGTTTTGCCTATGTGGTTGAAAGTGCAAATGCAATGTGATCCCTTAACTAAGCTAGTTTTGAGACATTATGGCTCATGATTCTTCTTCTAGCTATAGATTCCTGAGCAGAAATTTCATCCTCAGCATCTTAATCCACCTCCTCCGGGCACTATCAACATATGCCTCCTGAGCTACAACAGAATCAGGTATCTAAGTTGGAGTGGACGATTTATGTGGACCAAATGAAGTTGCATCAAACTCCAATTTCTGTGGCATAATTGTGGTCCCAGTAGATCTATTTATCTGCCTCGAGTCATGATTTTTCAACAAGCTTGTATTATCCATTTTCACATCCTTGCTAAAGACAACCTTTATGTCTGATTGATTATATAGCTTGAAGCTTTTGACTCCATGCCTGAAGCCAATGAAAATTATCTTTTTTGCTCGTAGTTCCAGTTTATCATTCTGCACGTGGTATTAAGTTGGATACCCAAACTCTCTCATGTGCTCATAATCTTTAAGAGGATGCCCCGACCATATCTCATTTGCGGTATTATTCCCAATAGTTGCAGAAGGTAGATGATTCACCAAGTGATCGACATGGTCTATGGCCTCGTTCTTATAGACTATCAAAATCAGCATTGAATAACATATATCAAACTTTATTCACCAGAAATCAGTTCATCTTCTCTATCGCCTCGTTTTGTTGTGGTGTCTATCAAACAGTAAAGTGATAATATATCCCAGCTCTCTAGCACCCTTGCAAGGACACACCTGAAGTGTATTCACTCACTTCTTCCAAGTTATGAAAATCTCTAATACCTCACTTTTATGATTCATGATATACACCGAAACATATATGGAGCAATCATCAATAAAAAAGACAAAGTATATATGTCCGTTGAATGTTGTCTTTGTCAGACCCCAAACAATTGTGTGAACATACTCTAAATTACCTTTTGTACAATGGATAATATTATTAAAATATATTTGTGTCTTCATTCAAAATACAAAATATTCACAGAAATCTATCTTGCAGGTGATCGCTCTTTTGATCAATATTAATTTCATCAAAGCCTGAAGTGAAGCTTCTCTAGCATGTGTTAACCGCATATGCCATAATTTAGTGGCATCAGAAGAATCATCAACAACAAGAGTCGTCCCAGTCATTGTATTATTTTGAAGATTGTAAAGGTTGTGATGACAAACTCGCTTCATAAAAATCATTGCTCCATGACATATTCTCAGAACTCGGGCCTCAATAACAATCATGTAGCCCTCAGGCTTTAAAACCTTGACAAACAACAAATTTTTCCCGATATCTAGAACATGTTTAACATCGATCAGCTCTATCACAACAACATCATGCATCCACATAAAGATACTCACTACACCTTGTACGTACATAACCACCCTCATGACGATAAAGGTGATAGGTAGCACTATGTTCAGAATCCAACATGAATCATCTTCACACAAACTGTGAGAAATTGCAAATAATAATACATCTGAATACGCCTCTTCACATCTTTTCACAATGATATTAGATTTCAACTTAAATGCAACTTCTTTTCCCTTTTTCTTCAGCTTCAGACAATCTTTCTTCCAATAACTAGTCTTTAAACAGAAAAACACACTGATTTTTCTCAAAACTTGTCTCGCTTTTGAAAAGTTTCATCGCTGCCTCTTTTCTTTGCCGAATTTTTCTTCTTCTACTTAATCTATCACGTGGAGTGTAAGTGCCACAATTGACTCAATCTATACGAACTTCTCGTCTCTTCAATGGAACTCATGATTCAACAACGTCTCACTCACTTTGCAATAATTCAAAACCCCATTCCCATGTGAGTGTTATCCTGAAGTTTTTGTACTCTTCTGGGAGCGAATTCAACAAAAGTGTCTTGTCTTCATCTCGAACCTCCTCATCCAAACTTAGCAAATCTGACAACCTCTTTATGAAGTCAAGTGCTCATCAATAGTAACCCCTCGTCTCATTTGAAATATGTATAGTCGAAGCATCAAATGGAGGTGATTCTTCATGCTCTTCGATATTTGTTCTCCAGCATCCTGCACAATTTTCCTGCGGAAGTCTCCATCATCACCACATATTTGCTCTTCTGAGAAGAAATTTTGAATTAAGCCACAAGCACTCCGGTTCATCTTGAACTAATCTCTCTTTAACATCTCTTCAGAATATTCCTCGCAATCTAGTACTCCTCCAGATTCAAAAAACAAATCACATCTATCATCTCACATTGTCACATGCTAAAGTTTCATTTTTCCGTCAAATTTCGTCATATCGATTTTGACGGGATGAGTAAACATCTGATGAATCGACATTTTCATCGTCATAGTGTACGTTGAAGAAATTGATATTGTGTCATCATTCATTGCTCCCACAATCCCACTGTTGGAAAAGAAATATTCCTCTAATAAAATAAAATATTTTCTTGAATATTCATTCCTCCTATTTTGGGAACCTAAAATCAAAAAAGAAAAATAAACAAAAAAAATTCACCTTAAAAATGAAATAAGTTTTATAAAATAAAATTTCCTCTTTTTTTTTCCTTCATTTTTTTCTTTTTTTTTTGAAATTCTTTTTTTTTTCCCCTGAAATTCCATTGTCCAAAAGCGTGCACTTTTTTTTTTCTTTACCAAAGTTCCTTCTCAAAAGCTTTTAACGAAAAAAAAAAACGTGAAAAAAAAATTATTTTCTTTCTCGAGAAAAAAGGAAACAGGAATTTCCTTATATTTTTCTTTTGAATCACGTGAAACCAGGTTCCAATTGAAATCTTGCCGGCCTGCGCCTCCTTCCGTAGGCCACTGGACCGCAGAAAACGCTTCTGACAGCTCGTCGGATTTCCACCTTCAAGCCGTGTACTTGCCTCCGAAAACTCTAAACACGCCGGCAAAACAGGTCGGATCTCCTACTGCAACAAACGTCGTCAACACATACCAGATTTACCCCCGTCAAAACCGAACCACATACCGATCACAAATCGAAACTCTAATACCAATTATTATGTAAAAATAATACATAAATGAAAAATTTTACACAACAAAAATCAAACACAATGATTTACATAGTTCAATAGAAAATTAATCCACCTACGTTCACAGAAATTTCACCAGTACCATATGAGATGAAAAAAAAGACTAGAATTTCTAACTTCCGCACTTTTCATCATACTCTCTCATGAAACTTTACCTTTTATAAAGAAAGATTAGAGCATAAAAATAAATTTATTGAACATCAAATGCCGTCAACAGACACCCGATTTTCTTTCTTTTTTTTATTTGTTTATTTTTTTGTTGATGTTACTCCTTGACTTGTAGTTGGCTCTAAAGTCAAATTTAACGTACATAAGATCACAATAATATTAAATTTGTTGAACATCAAACACATGATTGGTATAATTCTCGTAGGTGCTATTATGATAACACGAAAATCCCACAACCAACTCAATTCATCAACTATCAGCCACTAATCCATTCTTAAAAAGTTTATATAGCACCTTCACAGGTTATTTGATATCTAAAATCACATCAACAATATTAATGTCGTCCAAAAAAGTAAATAAAAGTTACCGAGAAATTATAATTTTTAAAAATTCAAACCAAGTATGAACATAACATGGTTCTTTTTCTATAGATGATCGAACTAAAAAATGATCTGATCTTAATTAATCTTTCAATCTCCTCAGAAAAATTTTCATTCCAAATATACAAATAAATGTGTATACATATTCATTCATACAAATATATAACATATACCATGTAGCTCATTCATCAGATCTGATGCCTCAAATAACTATCTTCATCGAATTTTGCTTCTGATAAAAATCCATTTTAAAACATGGTGGGGCATATTAAAAATAAAGTAAATAAAGCTAACCAAACTACCATTAAGTATGAACCATGGAGCTGCTTGCTAACTGTGCCTCCTCGTCCATCTCTTGCGTGGTAGCTTTAATTTCCAAAGAACTCGAGCTAAATGCCCTTACGAAACTTCGACTTGATTGAAATCGATTGATAGGTTGGCTTCCTCCCATCTTCTTCTCCAACTCCTCAGAGAATGACTTGAGGAGTTCATCAAATCGGCGCCTCACAGTGGGATACCTTGATATAGACTTTGTGATTCCTCGCAACCTTATCATTGTCAAGGAAGAGTTGAGCTATCTCAATTCCCAACAGAGGATAATAAAAAGGAGAAAAAACACCAAGTTTCTGGCTTGTATATTGATCCACTTGATGATAAATTTAGGTTTACCTCCGAGCTATGGCGCTGATTTCAGCTATTCTTCGCTCGTTTTGATGTGGCGGAGCAACAGGTACACGGCTCAATCTCTCGGGATGGCCTAGTAACAAAACCAGCTTAGAAAGGAAGTCCTCCTCCTCTTCAGTGAAGTTCTCAACCCTGATCTGTTCCTTGATGATCATCAGTGGATCAAAGAAGAAATCAAAGAAGGCATCTTTGGGCCTGTTTTGGGTCATTATTTCTGTGTTATCGCCTGCAATGAAAAATGATACTTGATACAAGCTTTCAAAAGATTACGAGAGAATGCAGAGCTAGTAAAGTGGTCGAGAATTTTTTTACTCACTTAGGAGCAGACCATCCGCATTCTCCTTTGCAGAAAGAACAAGTGCTTGTAGAATACAATACGCAGGCAAACCAATGCCTATGATGGAGTTGCCAGCTTTACCAGACTTAAACTCCTTAACATCTTTGGGAGTTATAACTCCTTCGACAACCAGATTCTCACCATGCAACTTGCACTCAGCAAAAAGGTACTCAAGCAACTGCATTGTGAAGCATGATCACCCACCCGCTTGCAATCTCTTTAAGGAAGACGATTTTAGAGAAAAATAGAGAAATGTTTCACCTTCAACGGCTTCACTTCAGCCATAGCATTCTTGAATGATGCGGTTCTTGAAGGATTCTTGGAATCTTGTTTTCCCTGAGCGAAAGAGGAAAACCTTGAGAATGTGCTACTTCTTGATGGTGGTTGGTTAGCACGATACTGATACCTACAAAAACAATAACCGAGCTTGCAAAAATTTTCAAACAATGCAACCAAAATACGCTTTAAAGAAAGCATTGCGTACCTGGGAAAGCAAGATCCTTCGGGCAAGTCAAGAACATCATTGCTGTATTCATCAAACACTGACAAGGAAGAGACTATGTATGCCATGCCCATCTTGACGGATGACTCCTAATATATTAATTAAGAATTTAAGATGAAAGGATTTCATCAAGGCGTTTGCTCCAGTGATATGAAACTTTTTTCGTGTAATAAGTAGCGGAAAAGGAGCGTCAAACCTGATAAGCAACTACAGCCGCATATCCCCCTAAAAACAAACTTGAGATGGTTGAAGCAAGAACTGCACCCACAACTGCTGCTGGCCAGAGGAGAATGGCAAGGCCAGCAAAAGGCACACATACTGTCTCAAGAAATGGGCCTTCACGGCCAATAAGATCATGAAAAAGCCTATTCCATCCCTTCAAAAGCATGTATGGGCTCTTAAACAGCGCAATTACACTAATCATCGGCAGGTCAACGAGAATTCCAACAACACCAGCTAAAAGGGCGCCAGGAAGGCAGCTTAACCTGGAAAGTCCAAACAAGAGATTCAGAGCGTTCTAATATACATATCAGTCGCTTTGCCCTTAAAAATAAAGAAATAAATAAATAATCAAAAAGAAAACAATAGTAGCAGAATGCATGAAAAAGAATAAGGTACACAAATTAAAAGTAACATCACTTTCCAAAGGGGTAGCATTAGCTAGATTGGAAGCAAAAAACTAAAATGAATTATTATTTTTGTACTTCTAGAAAAAAATACTCGTATATCCTTATTAAATGAATTATTCTCTCATTAGTTCTTTTCCGTTGTCTGTCTTTTATCTTTATTTTATGTGCCTATTTATAGAGACAAGTATAAAAATAAAGAGAAAATGATTTACTCGCAACATCACAAAGTCATCCCATAGGATACAACACAAATTTCCCACAGAAATTAGGTCAATAGATAATTAATTTCATAAACACCAAATAACGCAATCCCAATATATAAATATAAGCACCTACAATTCGAGAGATAGGCAATCTTTCCCAATTCCTACAATTCGAGAGGCAGAAAATATCTCCCAAACCCTAATCATATTAGACATATTTATATTAAACCATAATAAATGATAAAATGCTAAATTGTCCACTGGCTAACAAAAGACAAATTTGTCCTTAGGTGCCAATCTAATATTACTCCCCTCCCAAAAAGGCATCGTGTCTTCAAGGTGGAAAAAAATGACGGCGATACTTCCTCACCACAACTTCCTTTGTATCTTCATCCCCTACCTCATAGTCACTTCATACCCTACATTGAACAATTGGTTGAAATCCGACAATGCTAGAACTAGTGTCTAAGTCACCTTCTCCTTTAGGGTGTCAAAGCTGGTCTGAGTAGCAATTGTCCAAATGAACTCCTTCCCTTTCAAAAGGTCCGCCAAAGGGGCAATGATAGTACTGAAGTTCTCGATAAACCACCTGTAAAATGATGCTACCCCCGGAAATTGCCTAAGCTAGGTGAACGATTGCAATGCAGCCCAGCTTATAATGACCTCGAACTTTGTGGGGTCCATCTAAATACCTGCACTAGACACTATCTAACCCAAAAAACATACTTGGGTCGTCAACTTCTTCGGATGGACATATAGTTTCTCTGCTAGCAGTACCTCGAACACTTCCCTCCAATGCTGTAAGTGATCATACTCGAAGCGGCAGTGTACAAGAATATCGTCAAAGTAGACCACCACAAACTTCCCAATCTGGGCCCAAAATACCTGATTCATTAAACTCATAAAAGTGTTGGGTGTGTTTGACAAGATAAAAGACATAATTGTCCACTCGTATAGACCATCTCATGTCTTGAAAACAGTTTTCCACTTATCTCCTAACCTCATTCGTATTTGGTAGTACCCACTATGTAAGCTGACCTTGAAAAAGATGTTGGCTCTGTGTAACTGGTCCAAGTGATCATTCAGATGAGGTATGGGAAACCAGTGTTTGATAATGATCTTGTTGACAATCCTATTGTCAATCAATATTTTCCACAAGCAGTCTGTCTTGGACACCATCAAGGCAGAAACTGCACACTGACTGGTGTTCTCTCTGACTAGCCCCCTTGCAATTAGATCTTGCACCTGTCGTTGTAACTCCTCGTACTCCGCAGGTCTCAATCTGTAGTCGGGTCAATTCGGCAGTACTGATCCTGCTATGAGATCTATGGAGTGTTGAATGTCTCTCAACATGATAATCCTTCCGTAGGGCTGCTAGTCACACATTTTGAAAGTCCTGTAGCAGCGGTTGTAGTAGTGCTGGTATCTCACTCTCGTCCTCAGCTCCCACTAATTCCATTTCCACTGGAGTATTTTGAACTAATTGCAGGAAGGTGGCTCGTGTAGCTAATACTTCCTCTGAATCGCCCCCACCTCTTGCATCCTTAACAGGTGTTTTCCATCCTTCTTAAAGGAATAAGGGTTCTTGAAGCCGTCGTTTTGAGTCATGCGGTCAAACTGCCAAGGCCTCCTCAACAGAATGTGACAGGCGTCCATCAGAACCACATCACACCATATTTGCTCCTACAGATGATCCCAAGTCGAGAATTCTACTAAACACTATTGATCCACGCATATCTCATTCCTTTTCTTCAGCCAAGTAAGAGAATAGAACTAGGGGTGTTTTTGTGTAGCCAATCCTAATTTTTTTCAACATTATTGCGGACACCATATTTTCACAACTCCCCACTATCGATGATTAAGCTACCAACCTTGTGCTTTAGTGTGCACTTGGTATGAAATACGATGTGTCTCAACCAGGATTGATCCAGCTCCAGCTTTGACTGTAAAACACTCTGTAGACTAGTAATTCTCCCTCGTCCCCCTGGAGCTAAAGCTCCTCCTCTGGACTATCCTCTAACTCCTCGTCCATGACTCTTACGGCGTCTTGGTATGTGAATGTGACTACCCGACTCATAGGAAAACTGATGGTTGTGTGGTCGTAACTGTGACGTCTGAAATATTTCTTGGATGGTACTGTATTGGAAGAGCTGTCTTTCTCATGTTTTTTTCCCATTCTGATCCTGCCTGTCATTTCCTTGTACTTCCTTGCTAGATCCTCCGGAAGGATCCTTATCAATTGCTATAGTTGTAGGTGGTTGCCTAACTGAAGACTACTGCCTGAATGAGGATTGTTGTCTGCTCCATTTTTTGTTATTGTTCAACCTTTAAAGCTAAGGTCTAAACATCTCCAAGCAACTACTAGGGTTGCAATTATACCACGTTGCCAATAACGGGCCTTAGGCCCGCCAGATATCAGACGATGGAGTGCTCGTCAGGTTCTACCAGCTCACACTTCATCTGGACTAATCAAACTACATCGTGAATTCCTCTATTGAAAGATCCCGCTGGTGCAAATGGTGGAGCCTCAGAAACATGTCTTGACCGTAATGAGGTGGGAGATATTTCTATTGCAGTTCTTTCCTCATATTCTCCCACTTGGAGATTTTATGACGGTCTTCTCCTTTCCTCTGTCTCTACAAGTTTTCTCACCACAAAGAGGCGCACTTTTTTAACTTGATGACAACCAATTTTACCCATTTATCCTCTGTCACGTTCTTATATTCGAAGATGCGCTCCACTGATTGTAGTCAATAGACAAAGCCATATGGATTCATGCCTCCCTCAAACTCTGGAAAATCCACTTTGATGTCAAAGTCTCTGTGTCCCCCATATGCGGTCTCCTCTCTCGAACTCCTCTGATATTGAATTTTGAAGCGGTGAGGTCGGTATTCCTCATAGCTGATGTCTACTCTATGAAACGGATTCAGATCTTCACCCATGTCGCCCCTTCGATTCTCCAGATAGTTGTAAAGGGTAATCTCCCCCTGGGTTTCATCATCCAACTCTGCTAATCTCTATTGCAGACAACAAATCTCCCGTTGTATTTAATCCTAGGAGGAGTTTGACAAGTATCTCCTTGGGGGCATGGTTGAAGGTTCAAGATCTGCAGAAAAAGATAGAAAAAAGAAAGAAAAAACGAAAAGAGAAATGAAGCAAAAGAAAGCAAGGGGCACAAAAATGAAAAGAGAAAAGAAAAAAAAAATGGCGGACTCTAGGGAACACTAGGATAGAACAAGAGTTGGGCTAGCTCTGATACCAAATAAAATCACAGTTAACTCAACCCATTACAAAGGAAGCAAATATTAAGCAAGCAACTAGAAGTACAATCAAGACTTGAACAAGACAATGCCAACAAAACTAGCAAGAACCTGCTATGGCATAAGAAGAATGTCCACGAACTCGGCGGTGCGGTGGGTGCCGTTCGTGTATGTAAGCGGAGAGAGCAACAGGTGGAGTGACTGTTGGAAGATGAAGGGCAGCAGGGGCTACGGCGTCGGAGGGGGGAGGGAGTGTGGGAGATTGTCGGAAGGTGCCTAGAGGGGAGCTGCAGGGGCTAGCGATCTGCTGGAAGGGATGGAGATCAGAGTCAGCCTGTTAGAGGGTGCAAGAAGGTTGGTTGCATGCCGTTAAAGTGTTGGGAGGAGTCAGCAGTAGCTAGCTGACGGCCTGTTGGAAGGTGGTCAAAGGAAGCAACGGGGCAGGCGACTGCTCGGAAGGGAGTGGAGCTGACTGACAGCCCACTAGAGAATGCAAGTGAGGTTGGCAGCCTGCTAGAATGTGCAAGGAGGCGTCGGCGACAACAGGAAGAGTGCGAGAAGGGTTGACGACCTGTTGGATGGTGGTCGGAGGAAGCAGCAACATAGGGTGGTTGCCAAAAGAGGGCGGAAGCTGGTTGGTGGCCTACTGGGAGGTGCAGAGAAAGTCGACGACCTACTGGGAAGTGCAGGAAGGAGTCGACGGTAGTTGGAAGGTGCGAGAACAAAGGAGATAGTCACCACCTGGAATGAGTTACAGCCAAAGCACCTTCCAAAAATATGAATCGTAGAAAAGGAAGGTGGGGGGAAGAGGGGGGGGGTAATTCCTATCCCCTAGTTTGGGTAGAAAGACATATAAGAGGCAAGAATCAAAATATGAGTCATAGAAAAGGAAGGCAAGGCAAGGGATCAAAAAAGGAAGGGAA
>NW_018164811.1:235337-235680 GCF_001263595.1 Phalaenopsis equestris
GGGGGGGGGGGTGGGGACGGTTCCTGCTAGAGTCCCACATCAACATGAGCATCTAAATGTTCAAAGTTCCTTTGATGCAAATCATGTTGGTTCTATTAATGATAGAAAGTTCATCTTGTACTAATGTGAGCCTATTTTCGTGGAAGAAAGCCTAATCAAATGGAAAAATAAGAAACAAAGTATTGTTACTAGCTCAAGTGTCAAAATAGAAGATAAGTCATGGATAGTATAATTGTGAATTCATGCGAGTGTCGACACTAAAAAGTAAGGAAGAAAGGTTGTTTGGGGGGGTCGCCCGTAAGAAGCTGTCGGTCATCGGAATTGAAATCCCGTTGCCCGCTTC
>NW_018164811.1:236522-237233 GCF_001263595.1 Phalaenopsis equestris
TGTTGAAGATGGTCGTGCTGCCCACCGCGCTAGCTCCAAGCTCCTCGACGTGACGAGTTTAAGTTTTCTAGGGTGTCCGGTTATAGTATCAAATCAAACGGCCCTATGGTTGTAGTCCTCTAAACATTCTATTGTAAAAAGGGTAAACATGTTAAAAGTTATAAGATGTAAAATGTGCAATACAGGAATGAACAGTAGCATGCAATTGGAGCAGTAGTAAGTAAAACAGGAGCAGTACAACATGCTATACATGAAGAATAGTAGCAAGTAGAAACAGAACAAGTGTAACATGCTGTATAAGAAGAGCAGTAGCAGGTAGAAACAGGACAAGTGTAACATGCTGTATAAGAAGAGCAGTAGCAGGTTGAAACAGGAAAATCAAGTACTGTAAAATGTAAAACAAACCTGCATGCCCGTGAGATCCGGTGTCCCTTAAGTATAGCAAACCTAAACACACTCCAAAAACAAAATCTAGAAGAAAGCGTCGTCCAAGAAATTCGAGAAAAAGCGAAAAAACTCGAGAAACCCGAAGAAAAATACTAAGTAACAAGTAAAAGAAAATCCTCAAAACTCCTGGGAAAATCCCGAAAGAAAAGAAAAGTAACACGAGTGTTCCGTCCCAAAACTTCGATAAAACAAAAGAAAATTTCAAGTGAGGGGGACCGCAAGCACTCGTATGGGACTAGGCTCAGTTATATTTATTCTCGAGGA
>NW_018164811.1:238161-239730 GCF_001263595.1 Phalaenopsis equestris
ATGGCCTCATACACCAAATAAGCACAAAATCTTCCCATCTAATCACATGAATGCTCACAATCGGGCTTACTACAAAGAACTGAACAGCAAGCAGGACTCACGGCCAGGGTCGGCAGAGGAGGAGAAACAACTCACAAGGCCCATAACCAAGGGCAACTTAAAAGACAACAGGTAAGACTTATAGTTGAGGCAACAAAGAGGGCCCAAAAGAACTAATAAGACTCACGGTTTAAGGCAGCAAAGGACAGCTGCAAAAGCCCACGACCAGAGGCCGTCCAAAGCACAAAAAGGGGGCCAAAGCCAATAAGAGGACCACCAAAGGCAACTATGCTTCCCTGACTAAATGAAGGGATAACTGAAATAAATATGATTTTTTTTTTGGATGGAAAACTTGATTCATCCACATCTCTCAAGACAATCCAAGCCTAGCCGGGAAAGCCAAATCACACCCAAAGACCTGCAATAGACCTCAAACAAGTAAGGCTTACAGTTAAGGCAACAAAGGGGCCCAAAAAGAACTAATAAAGCTCACGGTTTAAGGCAGCAAAGAACAGCTGCAAAAGCCCATATCCAAAGCACAAGGGGCTCGCGACCAAAGCCAACAAAAGGACCACCAGAGGTAATTATGCTTCCCTGACAAACTGAAAGGATAACTAAAATAATTATAATTTTTTTTCGATGGCAAACTTGATTCATCCACAACTCTCAAGACAATCCAAGCCTAGCCGGGAAAGCCAAATCACACCCAAAGACCTGCAATAGACCTCACGGGTAAGGGGTAGGAACCAAAGCCAGCAAAGTCACCTCCCCTACAATCATTCAAATGATTCAAACTCAACAAGAGGGGATAAACTAAACTCAAGAAATTTCAATGGGTCTCACGGGTAGGAGTAGGAACCAAAGCCAGCAAAGCCATCTCCCAACCACTCCTCGGGTAAAGGCTGAACAAAGCAACACAGCCCTCAATCAAAGCCAAACCGAGCCCAACAAGAAACAAAGCCAAAGTCGAGCTCCACAAGGCTAAAACAAGCAAAGACAACCCCCACCTTAGAGCCAATCCAAGTTCCGCAAAGGCCAAACAAAGCAAACACAGCCCATACTAGAGTCAAACCGAGCCCAGCAAGGCTAAACAAAACCAACACAGCTCCCCATCTAGAGCCAAACCAAGCTCAGTAGAGGCCAAACAAAGTGCAGCAGGGCTAAAACACAAGAGCCCTTAAAGCCAGGAAGAGAGCTCTAACATCTCAATAAAAGCCAAGACTCAAGTTTCCACAGAAATCGACGTCCCATACTCCTGAAATGAAAATCGAGCACCAACAAAAGCCCAAAGCCGAGTCATTTAAAGCCCAAAACCGAGCCTAACGATATCAAAATCCAGACTCCCATAAAGCATTAAAGATCCAACCATTTCACCCCAAAACCGTGACTTCAAATCAAGCCAAAACCAAGTTCAACAAGAACCAGAAACCAAATCCGAGTTCGACGAGAAACAAGAAGTCAAAATCGAGCTCAACAAAAACTCAAAAGCAAAAGTCAGAGCTCAACAAGATTAAAACAAGCCCAAGCATT
>NW_018164811.1:240181-240521 GCF_001263595.1 Phalaenopsis equestris
CCCCCCAAACATGCATAAAACAGTAGAATGAACTTCCTAGCATGCATGAAAGGCCAAATAACCTCTCCAATATTTCATTCCAAACGAAAATAAGTGAAAATCTCTATAATACTCATCCCATCATGCTTGCAAGAGAAGCAAAAATCATTTCAAAGGCATGACTTAACTCCCTAAATGTTTCCAACGT
This sequence comes from Phalaenopsis equestris, assembly GCF_001263595.1. NCBI lineage: Eukaryota > Viridiplantae > Streptophyta > Magnoliopsida > Asparagales > Orchidaceae > Phalaenopsis > Phalaenopsis equestris. Next base: position 240,369 of record NW_018164811.1, read on the forward strand.
AAACATGTCACGAGAACCATTAATATGTCATAACCTCCCTAGTTTAAGCAAATTACCCAGTTTAGCTCTTTGGACATGCCCACATTTCATTTTTTTTTACATGTCTCTAGAGTGAATACTTCGAAGTATATGAAAGTAAAGAGAACTAGCATG
>NW_018164811.1:240684-241285 GCF_001263595.1 Phalaenopsis equestris
CTTTCCAATCTCCTCTAGCTAAATTTTCAACAACCCCAACAAAACAACAAGGAACTCTCCTTATAGGCAGGGAATAGAGAAGAAGAGAAAAGAAAATCACCCCAATGTCCACGACACTCGAATCGGGCCAAAAAAAAAAAGAAATGCTCCCTGCCGACAGAAGGTGAAGCCAACGACATCTCTCGGACCGAGCGGCGAGAGCAATGACAGCGAGGGAAACATCGGGAAGAGGAGGAGAAATGTCATTCCAGTGTACCAGGGAACAAGCTTCCCAGAGTCAAACTACCGAGAAAAGAAAATCCGCGGCTCAAGGAGACTAGCGCGGCTTCGGGAAGGAAGGCCGCGGGTAGAAGAAAGTCAGGGAAGGATGGACGAGGTCAACTCTTCTCTCGCGTGGAGGAAGAATAGCTCGCACGGCTTGAAACCGAGAAAGGGAAAGGGCCAGACACGCGAATGGGAGAGTCGCGAGAGACAGAGCTCGAGCGCAGGGGACTGTTAGGGATTAAAGAGGAAAGGGGAAACGGGTTAAAAAGGTTAATTAATAAATATATATATATATATATCTATATAGAGAGAGAGAGAGAGAGAGAGAGGGAGGGAG
>NW_018164811.1:241307-242159 GCF_001263595.1 Phalaenopsis equestris
GTTCCGGACGCGTTGGCGCAGTCCGTTTCGTCATCCGGGGTCGCTCGGACGACGTCGTCGACAATCGGGTCAAAACGCGCCGAAATTTAAATTTTACAAAATTTCGACCCGCGATCGATCGTCCCAAAAGGTTTACTTGAGCATTCAACAGGCAACAATGCAGGCAATGCGAATTGCGGCGATCGGACATATCGACTCTCCGAATTGCGAAGCTTGTGCGCGGGAGTGCGAATTGTGCAAAAGGCACCCTAAGGCTCAGAAAGGTCCTATAGGGAATCCCTTTTGGGTTTTCTCATGTTGGTTTCGTCCTTCTAAGTGCTAGAAGTTGATACCACACACGCGAAACTCCAGAAGGGGACGGAAGCGGGTCGAACTAAAACGAGATGGGTCCCACTTCTAAGGTTCTAAGATAGTCGCAGGAAGACCCCTAAGGCTAGATCCTAACTCCTACGAGGAATACTAGACCTCACGAAAAATTGAGGTCAACAAATGGACCCCCAATAGGTGTGATGTGTCGGACAAGCACACCGCGCGTATTGGTGTTGACCGAAAAGATCAACGAAACCAATACGAAAGTCTAGGTCATCATACCTAGAACAAAGCGTAGGAATGAGTGATAAAAGCATATCCACTGGGGATAAGAAGATAGATTCGAGGCTATCGAGCCTCGAGTGTAGATTTCGGACTCGTGCTAAGATTTAGTGCTGAAAAGGGAGTAGAACACAGGTCTACGATCCCAGAGAGTATCGGTGAGGTATATCGATGGGAGTAGGGCGGAGGCCTACGGTCCCGAGGGAGTAGAACGAAGGTCTACGATCCCGGAGTAAATTTCGTTGGGAGTTCGTTGGGAGT
>NW_018164811.1:242225-274402 GCF_001263595.1 Phalaenopsis equestris
GAGTAGAACGGAGGTCTACGGTCCCGGAGTAAATTTCGTTGGGAGTAGGGCGGCGGCGTACGGTCCCGAGGGAGTAGAACGGAGGTCTATGGTCCCGGAGTAAATTTCGTTGGGAGTAAGGCGGAGGCCTACGGTCCCGAGGGAGTAGAACGGAGGTCTATGGTCCCGGAGTAAATTTCGTTGGGAGTAAGGCGGAGGCCTACGGTCCCGAGGGAGTAGAACGGAGGTCTACGGTCCCGAGGGAGTAATCTAGCTTTCTATAAAAAAAATAAAAAAAATAAAAGTACACTGTCAATTTGTTAGCGATTTCTACTTCTCATGTTCCTAACTTCAAATAACTTACAAATGTGTCTAATAAAACTTTCAATTACGTCCAATTTTAAGAATTTTATAATAAGTTGGGGCTCTTTAACATAGATGCTCCAACTTGAGTGGAAGTATTTATTATAGGAAAACTTCTATTACAAAAATGTTATTTTTGGAGAATATTTACATAGAGGATATTATTTTTTTTATCAATCCTATTTAAATTGTACCACTCTTTTTATTTTCGTTTGGTCTTTCTCTTATATACATAATTATAAGCCCCCATAATCTATCAATTAGAATACAAAGAAGATGACACACCAATACAGTATATCAGAAGGATAGCTTCTCAACACTTGCTTAACCATGGAGGCTTCATGAGAAAAACAATGACAAAACTCCCGACAAAAAAGCAACATAATTAAACAAATCCAAGAAGCCTTTGGGCAACATAAGTCCAACTATGACAAGAGGTTGGACCCAATATAGTACTTGCATACCCATCCCAAAAGTTTCTATTCCCAAAAGTAGGGGTCTAACATTCAAAACTATTATGTCAATCAGTTTTTTCTTTGTGCGTGAACAAATGGCCTGCTATTTCCTTCTCTATTTACATTCAAGTAGGAAATTTCTTTGCCATCTCACCAATGAAGATTTTTGATATTTTTATGAATATGATCTGCTTTAAAATCTTATTTAAATAAAGAATAAAGAAAAAAAATTAGATGTCTCTATGTTGCACAGATCATGATATATCAATTACTTGCCATTGGGCTATGTGGTATTGAATAAACAAAAGGATCCTTAGAAGAAGCACTATTGCTCTATTCAGATTATAACCAAATACAACATAATAAAAGTTAGATTATCAATCTTTTGTCTATAAACTAGATTTATCGATTGGAATATGAGTTACGTATTGAAATATCTTTTCTAAGGAACCTAGAACAAGTTGGATGTCCCTCTATCCATAAATCACGGGAATATAATTTCAATGAAACATGGTTTTGGCATGTGTAGCAAGGAGTCCTTTGGTTATAGCATGGAAGGAATGAAAGAAACCCTTCCTCCCTCTATCTATCTATTTATCAATGCCACCTACGCACATGTCTATGCTTGCACACATTCTCTCTCTTATCCTTTCCATTCCCACTTCACCCAATCTAGCAATTGATGGATTAGGTTGAAGTGGGATGTTCATTAACCCACCATTCATTGTACTCACTACCCCCAATAAGCACTAAGGGCATTTAATCCATAAATTAGTGTAAAAAATGTCTTGCAATAAATTAACAACTTTGAAGGATATCATTAGTAATGAATAACTAGTTTGTTTATTCTAATAATAATGAGAATAAAAAATATTGTTTTTAATAAACTAATACTTATCTAAGATTTACAATAGACGATTGAGCTAAAAAAAGGCCTCAACATTATTTCCTAAACAATGAAGCTTCAATTGAAAATTCTGAGGGCAATTGCATGTTACTTTCGAAGCACAATGACTCTCAATGTTTGAAATTAGTTTGTTAGTAGAAAATAAACAAGAGTCAATTACTATGAAAATATCATAGTATATAATAGTGGAGTGAACATGGTCACATGATAATAATTTAGAAAACAAAAAAAAAGCCCATGATAGGGTGCGTATTAGAAATATCCTTGCAAAACTCCAACGATCCAATTAGAAACAAAAATAATGTCAAGCTTATCTAACAATATTACTTGAAACATGAGCTGAATGAAAGTGTGACATATTAAAATCTTCAAAGTAGGTGAGGTTGAAAATTAGCTTGAAAAGTATCTCTTTTGGGTGCAGCGTATAGAATTTACAACTCAATGCAATGCACCATTAAGGGTTTAATGCAACATATGGATACCAACATTCAAAATAATTTTCTTGAGTGCCCAGCTGTTCAAGATCATGCTCGATCAACATCATATAGGCATGCTATAACTCCACGGTAATTTCTAAGAAAATTACAATGGTAAGTTTTGCCTAGGAAGTATGATAGTATGGGAATGGATGTAAAGTAATTTAGTACCTTAAACAATCCCTAGAACCAAACAGTTCAAGTAAATAGCATTTTACCATAAACAAACTATGGCGCGATTGTTTGTTTTGACATCTCTCAAGCATAATCTTTATTGATCTTAGTGAACAATATAAACAGGAGGTAAATTAAATAAAGTGCATTTAAAAATTCTATGGTTGTGGTTGTCAAGTGTAAATAATAACTTCAGCTGTGCCTATGTATACTCTATATTTCTCAATTTTCAAACTAACATAAATTTAGCCAAATTTTATACATAGGAAAAAGAAACTCCATTCAGAAATATGAGCAATCCTAATTAGCGCAAAAAGACTAAACCTGATCTCGTATGGTATGCCATTTCGAGCATCTTGCAGATACAGATCGTCCATGATTGAGAAGTATGAATGAAAGCAAACATCATTCACATCTCTAACAACCGTACAGCTTCCCCTGATTGTACTCCAAGTTCCATCCTATAAATTGAGAAAAATTCTCTCAGGAAGAGTAAACGCGTTAAGATAAAAACTGAAAGTGCAGAGCACAAGACCAGATATGAATGCAAAACAACATAATTAAGATTTTACCAGAATACAATGAAGAAACTTATCTTCTCTTCCTTCCCCAATAGCATCAAATGTAGCCATTACTGGCATCAAAAAGCCATACCCTGCTCCAGTTAGGACACTCCCCAAGATACCCATCAATGGCCACAAAACTAAAGCAATAGATACAGCAACAGAGAGTACAAGTTTAAGAACAGGTCCTAGCTGTTTGGCCCTGTGAACCAAAAAGGAAAAATTAAGGTGCCATTACAATGGATGAACCCACAAACTGTTAAAAGAAACGCTAAAGAAAAGGAAGGAGAAGACGCTAGTTAGATCTAGGATCAGCAGTTCACCTTCCAATACAATAAAATGTCCAAAATGCATGTGCAGGCCAAAGACCCAAAATGATAGCAGAATTGCCCGTAGTCATGATAAGACAGACAATGGGGCAAAGCAAAACACCTGAATTAGGAAACTCCAGATTAATGAAAAAAAAAATTTAAAAGACAAGTATTTGCACACGGAAAAATACATATGCAAATAATTCATTCATTCTGTAATCGAAAGAAATACGAGAAAGATTGGGCATTAAAATGAACATGTATCAAAACACAATCCCAATCATAGATGCTATATTTTAAGCAATTGAAAACACCATGCACTTCTTCTATGATTCCATTGAAGGAACCACAGCCACTTTTCACTAGACCAAAGGAGAAGTACGCAAACAGAAAAGCAGAATAGAAGCATATAATTACGATATGACCTCTAGACAATATGTAAAAAGTTTGTCCAGAATGGGTAAAGATTGGTTATTACTAAGCTGTTTGTCTGCAAGTTGTGGCAGAAATAGCTCCAGTTACTTTTAGAGCAAAAATTACAAAACAAATTACAAAAAATGTTACAAACCAGCTCAAGCGATGGAAATGCATCTCTGAATCTACCAAAGAAAGAAAGGGAAACTGACCTTTAATGCTGCCCAGAAGTAGCAGACCCAGGAAGAAGGGCAAGAAGTAGAATAGCCTCCAAAGAGTCGACCAAAACCCCCTTGGAGGCTCCATTGTAAAAAGAAATTTTACAAGAAAAATATTCCTTCCACAATTCTTTCTCAAACCCACATCAAAATATCGCAAAATAAAGTTCCCCTATCAATAGTGTAAAATCCCTACTTGAGCCGTCGAACGCACACGTATCCGACGATCCAAACTTCAATTTTGCCAAAAAAAAAAGGCTCCTTTCCCACTCACAGTGCTTCGAGAACCAAAATCCCACTCGAAGAAGTAAAGCGAGTACTCGTCTGCAAAAGTGGGACATACGTCGATCAAATGCCGGCTGCGTATTAAGCAAGAAAATGGCCAGGCATAATTAAACGCAGATCCAAGCGGCATGAATGGAACACCTTCGAAGAGACGTAGACCGAACTATATTCGATTTGGTGAGAAAGAAGGAACCTAGAGCGCATGTGGACGCTCGCTTTGGAGAGCAAAAACCTTTCCCTTGCACAATTTTCGTTTGTTTATTCCATCCATCTAATAACAATGATCACGTGCCTCGTCACTTTCCCCATGTTGCGAACTAGGATGGCGAGAACATCCCTGAATTATCAACCTAATTTTTTTTAGAGCAACAATTAAAAAGGGATTTACCTAAAAAATAAAAATAAAAATAAAAATAAAATTAGAACATCCAATAAATTTAAATATTTATATATATGCTATTTAAAATTTAATATTATTTTATATAATATATGGGTTTTTAACATCACACAATCAATGTCTGCTATATTAGAAGTTTTGGGTGGCATGTATATAAGACCCCATATATATAAATAATGGTTCTACCGCGACACCGGCTCAAAGACGATGCCCTGGTGGAATTGAAGGTGGTTCAACGGCAGCCAGACGACCAAGGCCAAGGAAAGGTGGCCTGGTGATAGCAGCAGCTCGACGATGATGGATGAGCAGCGATGTTCAGACGGTGGTGACGGCTCTACCGTGGTGGCCAGACATCTTTGGCGGTCAGTCGGCGGTGGTATGGTGGTGAAGACAATAGTTCAAAAGGAAAATTAATAAAAATGATGAAGAATAATAGTTCTTCTGAATCAGATATTTTTTTCTACACAAATAGCATGAGAAGGAAAGAAGGTGAAGCCAATGGGATGAAAGCAATAAGTACGAGGCCTTCACGTGTCAATGGAAAAGAAAGACATTGGAGAAGAGGTCAGGGAGGGTAAAAAATTAAGCTTTGGAGAAGAAGATGATTATAAGGGGGCAAAGAGTTTTTTAGCACCCGTGACAAATTCATGAAAAAAAAATGATTTTAAAATTTTGGACAACATAAATTTTTTGAGTATTTTAAAAATTATTGTGATATTAGCTTTGTATTTCATATTTAAATTCTTTTAAAATTAATTGTCGTTAAATTCTAAAACAACATGTTAAACAAGTTGTTGAGTCCAAAAATATCAGGGAAACACGCCTAATGTATAGAACATCATAATGAAAAGTGAGTACAGTAGGAAATAGTTGAGATTGTGTGATATTTATTCATGATATTAACCCCTATTTATAGGAATAGACCCAGATTTACAAAATTTCAGGTTTACCCTCTCATCATTGACCTTTCAGAGATGTCTTTTAGAATTTTACACAAATATTAAATGCAATATGACCAATTGGCTCATCTAGTCGGGAGATGCGTGTTGATCGTTTGTTCCATGTTTACTCAGTCAATTTTTCAGTTCAGGGCAGGATTATCTAACGACCGGCTTCAATAAAAGGTTGATCGTCGTTCCAAGGGACAGTTCCTCGATATGCTTTGTTTGATTCTGATTTCTTCGATCATCAATTTCATGCTTTCCTTATCGGTCAATGCTCCGTCAGACCTTTGGTAATTGTCCGTCGTTGATGTCCATGGACGATCGCTCTTGTAATTGGTCGTTCTTTTATGTCTTCTAGGCAATCTAATTATTTCGAGATTCATACATACGTATTTTTTGTATACATATTTAATTCCCCTGATTCTCTTTCTTTTGCAAAACTATATAATACATAAAAAAATGAATCTTTTTATTATTATTATTATTGTTACAAAAAATTTTAAAAAATTTACATTTTGAATATCATTATTACTCAATAAATGACCTCCCCAGACTTTTATGCCCAGTCATTATGGAGTATTTTTATAGTCATAACAGATTTTCGGCATCTTTTCAATATATATCTTTTTATCGGAACTGGTAGATTGTCTCGAGATTCGTACAGACCATTTTTGGGTATACATATCAATTTTTTCAATTTTTTTTTTTGTTAATAGCAACAACTGCAATAAGGACAAGAAATATTTTTTTTAAAATAACATGATTACATGAATCACTGAAAATACTTAATGTTTAGGCGCTCTCTATGCTCTGTTTTGACATCTTATGTGCTATCTCACCAGTTTATAAACATTTTTCTGTGAATAACTATTTGGTCTATGTTGCATTGAGATATTTACTTATATTGATTTTATTGTCTATGTTCACTGCTGACCCGACTCCAAGGAAATCGTCGGTCATGATATCATCCAGCTTGAGTTTTAATTCTTACCCATCCCATTTGCTAGGTTGATCCATAGGTTACTTGCTCATCCCGAAGTTTTTAGTTCACTCGCCATTGGAGGGGAGTTTTTTGTTTGCTCACCCGTAGGGGAGTCTTTTGTTTGATCGCTCCGAAGGGAGTCTTTTGTTTACTCCTCCCGGAGAATATTTTTTTTCTTCGCCCCGAATGGGAGTTATTTATATGCTTGCCCCAGAAGATGATTTTTTATTTGCTTGCCATAAAGGGGAATTTTTTTATTTTTGCTCATCCTAGAGTGAACTTTTTTGTTTGCTCACTCTGAATGGAAGTGTTTTGTTTGATTGACCCGGAGGGGATTATTTATTTATTTATTTTTTGCTCATCCGATAGAAGAGTTTTTTGTATGCTTGTCCCATAAAGACGAATTGGGAAAATAAATAAAGTAACACAGAGGGAATATAAATGGAATAACACACATAAAATTGCCTTGTAAGAGCGAACTAGGGTATTCTGAGCTAAACACAGTCATAAATAAGAGAGTAATAGCTCATTGTCCTCTTTTATACATAAAACATTAAGAAGGAGAGAGAGTTCTCCTAACACAAGAAAAGTGGAGCATGTCTTTTAGATAATATAGACTTCTTATTTATATGATAAAAAAAGACCAAATCTAAAATTACATATTTGCCCTACTTTAATGGGAGAGTTACACATTAGTATCTTTTTATTAATGTCCCGCTTTGATATGATAGTTAGATGTATTTATTATGTCTTTTTATTGTCTCCGCTTTAATATGAGGTTAGCGATTTTTATGATGACTTTTTATAGTCATAACCAATTTTGTATATTTTTTCTTAGATTATTAGATTGTCTCGAGATTCATGCAAACTGTTATGGGTGTACACAAAGTCATTTACATGAATAAAAAAAATTACTTATGTTATTTTTTTTAATTATTTTCATACAAAGGGTGGTTTAGTAATTAGTAGCTTAAAAGTTTATGAGAGTTGCCCATAAATATTTTTCACCTTCGATGAGTTGTAGGTTTCTTAGTGATTATCTTAAATAAAATTATATTCAGCTGTGGTAGTTTGTTAACTGATTTAAGTTGAACATTTTTAGGCTAGAAGTTTATTTTTTGATTGATATGAATTGAGTATAACAAATCACGACTTCAATGTTTAAAAGAATGATTATAAGATCAAAATCTACTAGCTCTTACTGATATACGAGCATTTAATTTAATCATAGAGGAATTAACTTAATTGCATATGCTGATCTCAATTGTTTTATTTTTACTTCTAGCCCCAACTCACCAATAATATATGTCGTTATAAGTCATTTGTTGAGTTAGATTCGCCAGTTTCAACCTTCTTAGAAAAAAAATATTAATTTTAGTATTAAGTTAATAATAATAAAATTATTGATGTTGTTAAAGAAAATAATTAATTTTGTAGAAGGAACCGATAACAGGGTTCTGTGAAGGGTTTGTTAGGAGGGGAACCGCAGGCAATCCACCAACGACTGGCGGCTTCCATTTTTTTTTATATATATAAGTTTGATTTTTGACTAACAACTAAATTATTCTGTAAACTGCAAAGATTTACAAGTTCATCAAATTATTATGATAGTCATACCGCGTTCAATCCGCCGTCGTCCAGTCTCCTGCTGTTTCCTCATCTTCTTCCGTCTCTGACCAAACACGAGCTGTCGCGGCGGCTTTATTTCTTTTCTCAGGTGCTATTCTTCAACCTACTCTGCTTCGTATGGTCGATGCTAGATTTCTCAGCGCACGCTCTCTCACTTATCTTTCCCAAACCAGAAACATAGGGACATCAGCACCCCTATTTGCTGTCTTATTTGTTTTGGCGTTTGATCTGAAAACTCTTTTGATTTGATTCAAAATATTTCTCTGGTGGTCGATTTTTTGGTCGAATCATTTGTTTGATCGCCTCTTGATTCGAATTCTTTTCCCCTAAACAAATGATAAATCAACTTAAGTACAGAGCCCTTTGTGATGAGGAATAAGGAGCAGGTTTTTATAAAAATCAATGTCTGATGCTTGCGGGTTTTACCCCATTCGCCACGATTAGCCGACGCTTATCTGAGGAGAACACACGAACTTTACTTATTAAGATCTTCGAGATCCTAACTGTATTGATTATTTTGGCTGTTTGACATTTCAATCTGTTTACCTGATAACCGTTTTGATTTTTTTTTTAATTTTTTTTTGTTGACATAACGATGATTAGATGGATACCTGTTCTTTTCAATTGCAATTTATGTTGCTATGAGAGCTCCACTTCCGCAAGCTTTGAGTTCTGATCTAACATACGGGATGTGTATGTTGACATGTTTTTGACTTGATGGTAGTTTTTGACATTTTTCAATACAGGAAGCATGCGTAGAGGTTCAACTTTATTTAGATTTATTTCTTTGTTTAGGCGCTTGGTGAGATGTGGAGTCTAATATTTTTGGATTTCAAAAGTTTGTTTGGATTATTGTTAAACTCGAGCCATAATATTTTCAACTAGTCCGCTCAATCCCACCTCTTATTGTTATTGATTCTTCAGTTGGTTTGAGGTGTTTTGGCAAGGAGTTTGCTGTGCTTGTCTCAAGGCTGGTAACAGGGAGATTCTAGAATCATGCATATCAGAAACTGAAAGAGCGGGGGCGGCAAGCTCTTTGGCTAGCTGTAAGAGCAGCAAGTTGTCAATTAAATGCCTCAAATTATTATTCATCGACTCCTCCTAACTTAGATTAGTAGATAAGGCTGGCACAATATTAATCCCATTTTAAGTTGAAATTAATTTTAAAGGAGAAGGAATAATTTCCAATTTAAATTTAAATTCCAAAACTTTCCGAACAATAACCATGCAAATCTATCCTTCACAATAACCTGCCTAAAAATTGTTCCACCAAATTCCGCATGAAGACCCTTGTTAGCACTATCACTTCCATAACAAATGAAGTCACTATATCCACATTACATAAAAAGCAGTAAAATGGCAAACTGAAATAACCGTTTAAGATATGAATTGAGCCCCAAAGACATTGTCTAACTCTCAAAACTCAAATCAAATTTCTACAACCTGAAAGGAATATAGTTGCTATGAGGATAAAGCTAAATCCGACTATAACCATCACTCAAAGTTCAATTTTCTAAGAAAAAACCATGGTTGGAATAGGGAGGCTATTCCAGGAAAAATGTTTATTTAAGATTATGAAGGACCATATTGTCAAGGTAAGGTAGGAAGCAAGGGCTGTGGTAAATTGATTTGATAGGTTTACTATTGATTTATTGAGGAGCTGCAAAGCTTCAATTAACTCTTATGGAAGATTGAGAGAGGCTGCTACAAAATAATGATTGCTTTATGGCAGTATACCATAAATTATTTAATGGATTTTAACGTTCCATATTTTCTGAATTCAAAAGTTTGTTTGGATCTAGCTAATTATTCCCAAATATTGGGAGAAGTTGTTGTTGAGGCTAAATCCAAGCTGATTTTTTAAGTCAAAGTTTGTTCAGATTTGATACAACTCAAGTATCATAACATTCTCACCTTATATAATTAATCTTAACATTTGTCTCTCTATAAAAGGGATGATACTTTGGTTGATTGGTGTGTCACATAAGGATCTCAGTGGTTGAAATTTAGAGGCATGGCACTGATCCTACAAGTGCTTAGAAGTATGCGCTTGTAGGAAATGATGGTAGTTTGCATCAAAGCGATCCGACAAGAGTTTGGTGTGCTTGCTTCCAACTCTATGGTGATCAGCGAGGTGATCAACAATGGTGTGCAGAGCTCTGATTGATAGAGGTTGTCGGCTTTCTTAAAGGGCTCTAGGCTAGGATTATGATTTACTAGGAGCAGGGAAGCTTCTAGCTAGGTAAAATCATGTTTAGGGAAAAGAAAACTGAATTGTAAATGGAACAATAAGGCGATATTAACATTTTTATGTTACATTTTTGGAGCTTTTTGAATTGAAAGAAACGAAAAATCGCAAAAAGATTGAAGAACACGAGATTTTACGAGGTTCGGCAATTTGTGCCTACATCCTCGGGAGCGGCAATTTCACTATTCCAGAAATGTTCAGTACATACCTATAGGGTTACACATCAAATATATAGAAAAAACTCATAGATAAAATTACTAAAATACCTGTATACCGTACTGTGAAACCGTTGCCCCCGCACCCCCAACCCACTTAACAAAACTCCCCCGATTGGACAGATAGTTCCACTCCGCTGGCTCTGTTCCGCTCCAGCATCTGTCACTTATCTGGTATATGAGCCATACCTTACACTTTGGATTTAGTGTGTGTTGTAGCCGACTGTTGCTTGGAATAATGTGGAAAGTAGAAGAAGTGTGCATGAGAAAATGGGAGAGGAGGTATAAGAAGCAGGAGAAAAAAGAGAGTGATCTTGTGAAATGAAACTAAGAGAAAATATTTGGGGGCCAAATATTTATGACTAATGGAATATCAAAATGACAGGGATGTATGCGGTTTCATAGAACCATGTCTCCCTCCCTCCCTCCCTCTCTCTCTCCCTCTCTTTTATAGAGCTTTTCACTAGTCCTTTTTTCAAGTTATTGCTCTTGCATGAGATTTTTCCCCAACAGGAAAAACCACATTGTTACAGTTTATATTTAGAATACGTGCATTTTGGAACCATGCTTCATTATATGCAAGTGCTTTGCTTCTTTGAGGATGATAATCATGAAAAACCATTCTTTCAAAATTTTGCGCATTCTACTAGCTTAGTTCCCCATTCTAGTTTCATTGCTGCTGTTATAATCTTCATTTGTTAAGTTGCTTAATTTTAGTTGTACTTCAGTTATGTAATGTTTAACTACTACATCTGCCTGTCTGGTCTATACATCTTCCAAATTATTATTAATCTGAATGCAATCCACCTCTTGGGAACTGACTGTGTTTAGCACTCATATTTTACTGTCCATACATCATAGGGAACAGCATGGCCAGCATCTTAGTCAGCTAAATCGGTATGGCACTATTGCCTGTTCCTTTCTACACACTACATTGAAGCGGTAAAGGAAAGCATCGCTGCATTGTTGTCCAGGATGCATGTTTCCGGTGCTAATGAAGGTATTTCTTTAATAGAAAAACGTAATCAAAGAATGGATCCCAAGCACATAAATGCAGATGGTTTACAACGACGCCATCAGCTGACTGCCATGAGGGTTGTAAGGGGCATATCATGCTTAATGACTTTACTTACAACTGCGTGTATGACATTAATCTACTGTGCACCTATATTTACTCTTCTCCTGAGGCTTTTTAGCATACATTACAGTCGAAAATCAGTAGCATTGTTGTTTGGTGCATGGCTGTCTATGTGGCCATTTCTATTTGAGAAGCTAAACAACACTAAAGTGGTTTTTTCTGGGGATCGCGTGCCTTTGAAGGAGCGAGCGCTGCTCTTTGCCAACCATAGAACAGAAGTCGACTGGATGTACCTGTGGGATCTTGCATTGAGGAAGGGTTGCTTGGGGTCTATTAAGTATGTCTTAAAGAGAAGCTTGATGAAATTGCCTGTGTTTGGCTGGGGATTTCAGGTTCTGGAGTTTATTTCAGTCGAGAGGAAATGGGAAGTTGATGAGACATTGATGCAAAGGAAGCTTTCAACTTTTAAAGACCCAAGAGATTCTCTTTGGCTTGCAGTTTTCCCAGAGGGCACTGATTACACGTAAAATTCACTCTTCTAATATTACATTTGCATAGTATTGATAAAGTAACAGTTTTTTTATTTACGTAAACATAGAGGCTGTCTTACGATTTAAAACCTCTTACTTACAGAGAACGCCACCCCCCAACCCCCACCCACAAAAAAAATAAAAAAAAATAAAAAAAAAATCCACATACCTAGTTGTGTTATGTTTCATTGAGTGAAGTGCTTTTTATTTTTCATATAGCCATCGCAGATAACATTTGTTATCATGTCACATTTATTCTTCAAAATTTCACCCGCTTTCTGCTGACGTTTGTCTCAGAGAACAGAAATGCATAATAAGTCAAAAGTACGCAGCAGAAAATAGCTTACCAATTCTTGAAAACGTGCTTCTTCCAAAAACCAAGGGCTTTTATGCTTGTTTGGAAGCTCTGAGAGAGTCCCTGGATGCTGGTTAGTTCATTGTCTTTGTGTCTTTGAAGCTTACATTTCAGTTTCAATAATTAGTAATCATTCTGTTGATTTTCTTTGAGTAATCTCTACAATTTAATAACGCTTGCAACATTATATGCTTTGTTGTTTCAATGCTAATCTGAAAGTGTTAAGGCTGATATTTTGGATTAATTCACTAATCAAGTCTTCCTTGATTTTATCATGAAGGTTGGCTTGCATTTTTTTTATTTGTTGTGATCCTTAATTTTTCACACATAAATATGAACCTTAAGGTATGAAACCTAGGAGATTTATTTTGTAATAAGCTTATAAAATGAGTACCGTCCCTCTAAAAAATGGCCATTATACTGATCTTTTGGAACACAAACATAGGAAGTATTTTATTTTTTACTTTTATTTGTAATTGAAAGAATTATAATTTATGTATTGAAAGAATGATATCTGATTTTAGTGGTTCATAGTCATTCTCAAATGACTGACGCAAATGTGAGGGGACTAAGATTTAGGTGTCCTATTTTTGTAAGGTGTGAAAGAGCCAATGCAAGTGTTTAACGGGTTGAGAATATTAGACAGGGTCAGTGGATTGGAAATATGATGATGTAGATCAAATATATGTTCGAGCTTTAAAAAATTTATTTTGGTTGAGTGCATGGGATATTTATGAGTAAAATTTAAATGGTTGAGTGCATGGGATATTTAGATGGAGAAACTTAAAAGATACAAATAAAATTAAATTTATGAGTAAAATTCAAGATTTCAAAATTTGGGATATTCATGAAGAAGCAAATGTGATGTGGGATAAAGTAACAAACACTATTAAACATGTAGCAAAAGATGTTCTTGGAGAATCAAAGGGAAAAATATTTACAAATAAAAATAGTTGGTGGTAAAATAATAATGTGCAAGAAAAGATAAAATATAAGAAGTTATGTTATAAAAATTGGTTTAAATGTAAAAGCTTAGAGAACTGGAGAAAATATCAAACGGCTCGCAGGGAGTCTAAAAGAACAATCTGTGATGCTAAAAATTCTGCTTTTAATGATCTTTATAATAGATTAGATACTAAGGAGGGTGAAAAATATATGTATAAACTAGCCAAACAAAGAGAAAAGAAAAGTAAAGATTTAACTCAAGTAAAGTGTATTAAAGATGAAAATCAAAAAGTACTTTTCTTAGAAAAAGATATTCAACATAGGTGGGTGAGTTACTTTGATAAACTTTTTAATGAAGTTTCTGAAAATACGATCGAACTTAGTGATTTTAATATCGTAAATAATAATAAAACGTTTCATTTTTACCGTCGCATTAGCAAAAAAGAAGTTGAGGAGGCTTTAAAGAAAACCAAGAAAACAATTCAATAGGGAATATAAAGAAATGTGTTTACTGGAAATGCATTTTTACCAATATTATGATTTGTTGGTATATGTGCTGCAATATCTATAAGTTTGCTTATTTTCTGATTGAAGATCTGGGTTTTGATAGTAGCAGGGCAACTAAACGACTCCATTTTTGTTATTATAGTCTTATTTTCATTTGCATTTCTTATCATTTTACCACCTATGATGTATGATACTGATTGTTTAGTAAACTCTTATAGCAGTTTCTCATGATCATAAAGGGGATATTCAGAAGGTATGAAAGATGGAATCCTGTGCACCCAACAATAGGTTTGTTTTGGGGCGTGGGGGTTGGCATTGGCTGTGGCATTGGATGGGGTCCTGGGTTTGGTCCTGAGGTTATTGGCTACGTTGGTGCTGGCTGTGGTATAGGCTTTAGTGTTGGTGTCACTGTTGCTGGGATTGGGATTGGCCTTCCAGTGAATGGAGTTGAGCAAATCCCACACAATGGTAAATTTTTGCTTTATTTGTTCATGCTTTAAATCATGAGAGATTATGCATTGACTTAGATGCCCTTGAATTTTCTCTGATTTTGTCCACGTTTAAACACTTGATATTATTTGTTGAGTTTTTTATTCTGAGAAGAAACTTGAGCTAGAGAGATTAATTTGCTCTTTTTAGTCTCTGTTTATGAAAGGGTTGCTTTATGTTTCATCTCTTTAGAATGAAATTCATACATTGAGAAGTGATTTCTTATGTTTTCTTGGTTTATCTTGCATCCTTCTGCTAATCTTTTTCTCTTACGAAGCTCAGGATTATATCAGATTCATTTGAATTCTTAAATTTCTAAAGATATCATATGCATTCCATTCAGTGGAAGTGGTTTTAATTTTAAACTGAAAAGATGAATGATATACTTGAAGCACAAATTAGATAGACTAAAAATATGGACAATAAGAATAGAAAGGTTGAGCTACTAAATCACAAGTAGTTTTCTTTTTGAACTTTTTGAAGGAAATAAATTATTTTTGCAAGTTTTGTAGTGTAATTTTACATAAAAGTTTGGGGTGCAATTTATATATAATAGTAGTTATGGATAGAATAAAGTCGTCTTAGATGGTTTGGTCATATTAAACGTCGACCATTAGATGATCCGATTAGGAGAGTAGATGTTTTAAATTCGACTTGTGTTAAGAAAGGCAGAGGTAGACCTAGGAAGACTTGGGCTTATTGTATTAAAAATGATCTTAATTTACAAGAACTGAATGAAAATATGACACTAAATAGGATGCAATGGAGAAAAAGGATTCATGTAGCCGACCCCACGTAGTGGGATTAAGGCTTTGTTGTTGTTGTTGTTGTTGTTGCATTGGATATTTATTGCGTATTGAAAGGATTTGATGCATATGGAAAGGAGATTCAGAAAGTTATGATGATGATGAGGTGGTAGTTGTGGGAATGGAGGGGCGGAGGTTGTGGGTTTTGTAGCTTTTGAGGATGTTGGATTGGTGGGTGTGAGATGATGATGTGGTGGTAGTTGTGGGAATGGAGGGGTGGAGGTTGTGGGTTTTGTAGCTTTTGAGGATGTTGGATTGGTGGGTGTGAGGGAGATAATGAAGGCATATAATATGGAAGATAAAGGAAATAGAGTTAGTGGATTGCAGGTGGATGTTTGCGGTGGCATGTTAGGGTGGATGTAGCTTATGATAAGGGAAAATGTTTTCATTAAAGATTTTATGTCAAAGGATAACCATCATACTCATGTTAGGATTTACATATCAATATCATATTGTTTGGGATGAGTAACCTAGGAATATGAAGGGAGTATAACATGGTACAAGTTTGTGAGTAGCTAGGTTGTCAATGGTATATTTGATGATACGAGGATTCATTATTGGTGATTTTGGTTGGCACTGAAAGGAAAATTTTATAAGACGGTGGTGAGATCTGCAATGCTCTATGGCGCTGAATGTTGGCCTTTAAAAGAGAAGCATAATAATAAGTTAAGTGTTGCCGAGATGAGAATGATTAGGTGGATGAGTGACTTTACACTTAGAGACAAAATGCGGAATGAATATATTCGTGATAGGGTTGGTGTAGCTCCTGTGACAGATAAAATTAGAGAAAGTCGTCTTAGATGGTTTGGTCATATTAAACGTCGACCATTAGATGATCCGATTAGGAGAGTAGATGTTTTAAATTCGACATGTGTTAAGAAAGGCAGAGGTAGACATAGGAAAACTTGGGCTTATTGTATTAAAAATGATCTTAATTTACTAGAACTAAATGAAAATATGACACTAAATAGGACGCAATGGAGAAAAAGGATTCATGTAGCCGACCCCACGTAGTGGGATTAAGGCTTTGTTGTTGTTGTTGTAGTGTGTTGACCCATGGAATATAGGATAGTTTGCCTTTATGGAGGAAGGTGCGGGGTTTTTCAATTATATATCACGATGTTTATGTTTGATAACTCCATTTTATTCCAATATATATGGAGAGCTATATTGGTGTATGATTCCTCCATCGGTAAAAAAAAAATAGTGAAAATTATTTATGGTGTATTCATCTCTTTTCTATTAGAGCGAACTACTTTAATATGGATGCCAAATTGTCATTTGACCATATGGGTGAAGTTTATGAATTTTTATGTTGGTTCAAATTCATTAAGCATAGTGAAATATATAAAAAATGAGAGAAGTTATGGGTGCAAGAGGTATACTATTTATTACATTGAATTGAGGTGATTGAAGATGATTTTAGTACATTAAAGAGGATTAGATGATGACTTTTTGTTGTATTATGAGAACGTCAAAATGCAGAGCTGTGGGCATAGAGTTTGCTAGTATCCGTAGATATTGGAACGAGTCTAGATTTTGGATGGTGGAGATGTAGGTTCCATCGGTTGGCAGTGGAGCTTTGGACAACAAGTCGGGATGATTTGGAATGACAAGATGGATTTGGTATAGTCTGTTATAGCAAGGTTCTTCAAGAATAATTGGATTGTCGTCAGATCCTTAATGAGGTAGCCAATGAAATTGAAGAAACTGAGTAATTGTTATCAACAACAAGATTGTAAAATTATATGAGATTATGGGTGAGTGTTGAAAAGTAGCTTAAGGAGGAGGTTCTTATTGTGAGCAGTGGGGAGATGGTGTGCTTTGTATTGTGGTGGAAATGGAGTTACCATTGAGAATGTAGAGGATTATACCCTTTGTCTCAATGACTGAGCTGACTGCAGCGATGTTGTTGAGGGATTTAACTTCAGAAAGATATTGTGTAATGGTTTGAGATTTCATAGAAAATTGGTGGAGCTTGTTTCTTAGCTGAATCACTTGAGAGTGATTTGTATTTTATAGGCATCATTCCATTTTAGACCGTATGATCTTGCAAGAATTAAGGCTGAGAATGTAGGGAAGGAGAGGGGTGGAGATGGTCAAGCAAAGGGCGATAGTGTGGTTTTGATCAATTAACTTATATTTGGAATAGAAAAGGTTTGGCTAAAGTTTGACCTACAACATCTTGGATAGGTTATGGAATCATTAAGAAGCCCTTTGAAGCCATTTGCGATTAAGATTATAATGATTTGGGACTTCTACGTTCGATAGTACACACCTATAAGATGTGTGTGGACAATGTGTTTGATATCTGGCATCCGAAGCTTGATGGGAGGGATAGTTGTGTTGTCCATGGTGAAAGTGGAGGCTTTTGAGTGATGGAGGAGGTCAATAGTTCCATTTTATAGGAGGAAATAGTTTTAGATGGTGAGTAAAGATATGCTATTAAGCCGGAGCTTTGATACCATGAAAGACTCAGTTTTTGTATTGTATAGCTGTCTGGATACATAGAGGCTTAAAGTCTTTTTATAATTGCAGTATCTATTGAAATACATAGTTATATTTTATACTAAGGAGATGACTAAGATTAAGATATGTTTAGACGGAATAATTTGTTTTTTGAGTGCTCGAGACTATCATGGTTGTTTGAGACAGATGGCTTGGATTAATCTACAATTGTAATGTTTGTTCAATATGCAAGGTACTCTGGAAGTTGTTTTGATTATTACAAGTTAAACTTTAACGTCCCATTGAAAGTTGTAGAATAACAATCTCTTATTTGTGATTTGCTGTTTTGGAAAATTTCTCACAATCTGTATCATGCATAGGCATTTAGTTAGTCACGAAATACAGTAGCTACTTAAGCAAGTAATCATAGAACTAAAAGAAGCAAGCTTTGTATGATGGATGCTTTTTATCATTTACAATGCTTTTGGCCAAAACAGTTTCTTACATCCAAAAGTTGAAACTTTTGATATATATTTTCTTAATTTATCTTTTATGCTGCTAATCTTTAATGGTTGTTTTTGGCACGTCAATTTTGGACAAAATGTTACATTCACCCATGGTTGACATGCTTATACAATAAAAGACTTGTGTTAAAAAATGAGTGATTTTCTTGATATTGATATTGAATATTTAAATGGTATCGATCTCTTTGACACATTTTTAATGCGAGGAGAATGTTGGGAAGTGGAGGGTAGGGAGAAAGGTTACAAAATAGTAGTAATAAAATGTGAAATAAAAGCCACATGAAACATAAGAACAAACAGTCACAATAAATATATCACAAAACATATGGACACCAACCTATCATAGGTATCACCCCTTCTCAAATCATTTACTTTGATTAGAACCTTATGCATGAGGGCTCATTTGATTGTTTGAAGTGTAAGAATGTCCTTGGGAATATGATAAAAATTACTAGATCCACATTTGATCATATGAAATCAACATTTTTATAATATTTTTTAATCTATTGCAACCTACTGGCCTCTTAAAGAACATATTATTATATTATAACTTGTCGTGTACTACGTTAATATAATTGTTTAGCTTGTAACATATATCCATGCGCAATTAGAAAGTATAGAAATTATTGAAAATAACAAAATTTTTACATGAAGTAATTATTGGAGCCTTGCCCACGTTTGTGATGCGAGCATAACATAGATGCGTGTTATGAATGGAAAGAAAGAGTTGGATACTATCTTCTTTTTGAAAATGGAAAATAGATTTGAGTTATTTCAGATATCAATTGACGATTTTTAGGTAATTGTGGGCATCAAAGGATAGTGCATGTCAAACAAGCATTATATGTTTGGGTGATAATAGTCATTTGATGATGATATATCATGGATAGAGAACACTAGAAGATAGTTGATGTGAATGATGATGCTCACAAAAGCCACTATTATTCTCATATTATGGGATTTTCGTCAAAGCTTGCAGTAGCTTGGGTTTTATGGAGGGAGGACAGGGAGGGAGAAGAGAATGGAGATATGGATGACTATGGACCATTTGTCGTCAGTTAAAAGGGTTGTTCGGAGTGGTGCCGATGTCTATAAATCTAGTTACGAAATTATGGTAAAATGATTTTTTTTAATGCAAATTTCATAAATATTTTTTGTCGAAAAAAAAATAATTGAACAATAATTTTCTTACAACTATTGCATTCAAGGAGATTTGGTAAAGTTTCACCATAGAAATTTTGGGAAAACATAAAAAAAGTTATAACCAAATAAAAGTTTGGCAATGATCTATAGCTAAAGCTATAAAAGGTTGTCCCGATTCCCAAATGCCACCAAAAACTTACGAGAAATGAAGATGCCTTCTTGAGTTGGTGCCTTGGGAAAGAAAGTGTTAATGTGAGGTGAAAGTTATGTGTATGTTTTGAGAAAACAAGTTTTCTTTTAGTGGGATTTGGATTTATTAATAAAGAAAACTGTTGTGAAAAATCGACGACAATAAAACGAAAAACTCGAACGAGAAAATTCACACCAGAAAAGAACACATAGATTTACGTGATTTGACAAATTGCCTACGTCCATGGAGTTGCAGTGGATTTTATTGCTCGAGGATTACACTACGTCGATGACTTCGACGATTATAAGAAATAACACACACACACTCTCTCTCTTCTCCTCTCTTTCTCTAATCGAGAGCACCAACACCAAAGAAGAAGAAGAAAACAGGGAAAAACAACTCTATGACTCCCTTGTGTTCTTTGGCACTTTGGCTCACGACAAGGGAGGAATCCCGAAAGCTGCGGTTGGCTTTTCTTTTGTTGCTTCTTCGGCGTAAGGTATTAGCGGCCTGTTTTCTTCTTCTTTAGTGTTGGTGCTCTTGGGTAGAGAGAGAGAGGAGAAGAGAGAGAGAGTGTGTGTGTGTTCTTTCTTGTAATCGTCGAAACCATTGACGCAGTGTAATCCTCGAGCAATAAAATCTTTTGCAACTCCGTGAATGTAGGCAATTTGACGAACCACATAAATCTGTGTGTTCTTTTTCAGTGTTAATTTTCTAGTTGCAGTTTTTCGTTTTATTGCCGCGATTTTTCACAACAATTGGTATCAGTGTGTTTTCTTTCTTGTAATCTTCGAAACCAACGATGCAGTGTAATCCTCGAGCAATAAAATCATCTGAAACTCCGTGTTCGTAGGCAATTTGTCGAACCACGTAAATCTGTGTGTTCTTTTCTGGTGTTAATTTTATCGTTCCAGTTTTTCGCTTTATTGCCGTCGATTTTTCACAACAAAAACAAGCTTCCTTTTAGCTTGTAGTAGTGATATTGGGAAGTAGGGAAGAATTTTTGCGAGTATAGTTTGGATGTTTGGAGAGTTGGGGGCTATAAGATTGATTTTCTAAAGGGATACTGTAAAAACAGTGTCAATCAACACAAATCATAGAAATGTCACCAGGATTGCGAATGTTGGTTTTAAAGTGGAAATAAAGGAGAGAGCATAATATCAGGGACACTAAATTTATGTAGCTCGACTTCAATTAGATCCATGCCACGTGAAGGAGAGCGAGGTTGTCTTCGTTTACAAATCAATGAGCGCTCACTAAGTCCATTTTCTAAAATCTCAAGTATGCACATGCAACAAAAAATTTCTCACTGGAAACCTTCTTCTCACATGCACTATCAAGTCGTTTAAAATCCCCCAAAAAAATTAGGTTCGCTCTCAGCACATATGTCCATGGACATAATAGCGATCCAACGATTTCATAAAGCTTCAAAAGAGGTACGCGGTGAGATTATACTATGTTCAAATTTGAGAGAGAAAGGTTAATATATCCCTTTTATATAAATTGGGGAGAAATTGCAAGTTGCAACCACGTGCTGCTGTAAACTTTCTTTTTCAAGGTTGAAGGTGAAGGAATTTTTTTTTCAAGGTTAAAGGAGAAGGAATTTTTTTTTCAAGGTTGAAGGTGAAGGAATTTTTTTTTAGTTCTTCTTTGATTGTGCTATAATAGTACTATATTTGTTGCATGCAACCGTCGCTCATTCCCCTGCGTCTCTTGGCTACAGTAATGATTTGTTACAAACTGCTACACTACTCTGAACCTCCCCCGCTCCCCACACTCAGCCCTCCCTCTTGGGCTCCTGTTGTTGCAGTGGATTGCTCTTGGTAGGTTTTCAAAAGTTTTTACTGATAAATCCCCAAATTAAATATAATATTATCTGATAATTCCCTTCCAAATTAGTACCAATCAAATCCTAATTCTGAGATTAACAAGTGGAAGTGTCCTGAATATTTCTAAGAGAGCACTATTGGAGGAAAATGTTGGGCTGTGGAGGCTAAGCACAAGGCACCCGACGAATAAGCATCTGCGCTGGGTTGTGGGCGTTTACGCGCCCACTTGGGTGCTGCTCGAATAGAGGGGCCGACGCCTATGCACTAGCTTTGGGCGCATATGCACCCAACTCAAGGTGGGCACGACAAATGAGGGGACGCATAAGCGTCTGAGAGCTTGGCGCATAGGCGCCAAGTCCGGCTGCCTATGTGCCAGGAGTTGTTGGTCTCGAGATTTCTAGTTTTAATGCCAATTTCGAGCAATGAAAAGTTATGATTTCCTATTTCTTCCTTTGGTATTCTTCTACAAGCATCCTAGTGAAGGTGAGGAGTGTCGAAGAGGTGGATTTTGGTCAATCAGCGTAATTTTTTGCTTCAAATTGGAGAGAAAAGATTCTGGAGCAAGTTTTATAAGTTTTCTTTGTGTGTTGAGAGAAAACTTGTGTGAGTTTTTTGGAAAACCTTCTGAATTTCATAGTGAAAATTTTTGATACTGTGACTCTATAATTTTTTTCCCGTTCTTGGGTTTTTCCGCTTAAATTATTGTGTGATTTTCTGATTGTTTTGATTGTGTTTCTGTTTTAATTTTTGTTTTGGGTTTATATCAAATTTGTGTAACCCCATTATTCCTCAATGAGGTTTAGTTTCTACTTGATTCTAAGCCCTGGTAAAGTTGGGATTATTCACGATATATATTCCTATCAACTGGTATCAGAACGAGGTTAAATTCGTGTGGAAGCAATGTCCGAAGAAACAAGGTTCAAAGTGGAGAAGTTCAGTGGGACGAATTTCGTTTTCTGTAAGATGCAGGTGGAGGCTTTGTTATATAAAAAAAATTATACTTGCCAGTACAATGAATCACGAAGAGGCCTGAATTTATGCCTATGGAGGAATGAGAAGTACTGGATCAAACGACACCGGGTTTGATCAAGTTAACACTTTCCTCATTTGTCGCGTTCAATTATGTGAATGAGAAAACTATGGTGAATCTCATGGCGATACTGGCCAAGATGTATTAAAAACCTTCTGTTTTCAATAAGATTTTTCTGACGAAGAAGTTGTTCAACATGAAGATGGTGGGAGACAGTTTAGTGACATAACATCTTAATAATTTTAATATTGTGACGAGTCAGTTGTGTTTTGTAAGGATCAAGTTTGATGATGAGGTTAGAGCACTTGTGATACTATCTTCATTGTCGGAAAGTTAGGATGACTCGGTAATAGCGGTGAGTAATTCTTTAGGGATTTCGAAGTTGAACTTTGATGATATCGTGGGCCTGATGTTGAATGAAGAAGTTCGCAGAAAAACATCGAGTGGTGAATCTTTAGTTTCTGCGTTGAATGTTAATAACAGGGGAATGAATCTCAACAATAATACAGACAAAGACATATCCAAGTCCAAGAAAGAAAAGCCCAAGTCAAGTAGAGGAGAATGTTGGAACCGCGTTTCAAGAAGGACTACAAAGCTCCAAGGAAAGCTGGTGGTGGAGGACAAAAAAGTAGTTTTTCTACCATGTCTCCACGAGTGAAATCCAAAGTGACTCTCTGGTGTTATTCCTAGTCAGTACTGAATCGTGGATAGTGGATTCATGTGTCTCTTTTCATACTTTCCCCAATAAAGAGGTATTCAAAAACTACACTCATAGTGATCTAGGGAAGGTTTATTTGAGAGATAATAAGAACTGCAGTATGGTAGGAAAGGGTGATGTTGATATCAAGTTGCCGAATGAAACAGTCTGGAAGCTTACTGAAGTTAGAAATGTTCCAAGTTTGTAGAAAAGTTTTATCTTTATGAGCCAGCTGACAAAGTCAGGACTTGTGACTACTTTTACAAGTGATTCATGGAAGGTGACCAAAAGGGAACTAGTGATGGCTCGGGGCAGCATTGAATGCACCCTTTATCTGATCCATAAGATGGATGATTTCATTTATGTGGCTGGAACAAGAGTGGATGTAGGTCTGTGACACCATAGGCTTGGATATATGAGCGAGAAAGATATGAAGTCGATGCTTTTGAAAAAAAAAGCTTCAGGGTCTGAAATCAATTGATCTGAATTTATGTGAAGTTGCATTTATGGCAAGCATAGGAAGCTTTCTTTCTCCAAGAGCGGGTAATGGTGAAATTAAAGAAACTGGAGTTAGTGCATACTGACGTATGAGGTCCCACTCTAGTTCAGTCCATTAGTTGTTCTTGCTATTTTGTCATGTTTATTGATGATCACATGAGAAAATTTATGAGTTTATTTCTTAAAGTAAAATTTGATGTATTTAAAGTTTAAAAAATGGAAGGCTATGGTAGAAAATGAGAGACTTGAAGTTGAAGTGTCTTAGATCAGATAATAAGGGTGAGTACCGTGATCAGAAGTTCAGGAATTTTTATGCAACAGAGCGCATGAGTTCACTGTCTTGAGGACACCGTAGCAGAATAGTATAATTGAGTGCATGAACAAAATAATCACAGAACGTGCTAGGAGCAAGAGACTGTATGTTGGCTTGTTAAAATAATTTTGAGCTAAAGCAGTAAAAATTGTTGTTTATCTAATCAACTGTAGTTTATCAATATCTTTGGAGGAAGGTTTACCTGAAGAAGCATGGAGTTACAAAAAGGTACGTCTATCTCATTTAAGGGTATTCGGGTGTTCCACATATGTGCATGTTGATGCAGGGTCCAGGAGCAAGCTTGACTCAAAATCTATCAAGTGCACCTTCCTTGGATATGACTTAAAATGAATTTGGCTACAAGTTCTGGTATTATCAGAATCAAAAATTTATCAGAAGCAAGGAAGTCACATTCAACGAAATGGAGAAGTACAAAGACAGGGTTAGAACTCAGGATATTTCGTTAGCTACTTTAGAAGAATCCAAATATGTGGAGATCGATGATGTTAGTGATCAGGAAGATGAAGAAAGTAGTGTTTAATCAGAAGGAACATTGAAAGTTCCTCAGTCACCTGTTACATAAGTCAGAAGATCCAGCAAAGTGACATGACTCGTACACAAATATTCTCATTCTTTGCACTATTTGTTACTAACTGATAGTAGTGAACTAGAGTGCTTTGAAGAGACCACTCAAGTTGAAGATTTAAGGGAGTGAGAGCTTGCCATGGATGAAGAAATGCTAACTTTGAAGTTAAATCAGTTTTGGGATTTGACGATACTATAAAATGACAAAAGAGCAGTACACAATAAGTGGGTCTACAGTCTGAAAAAGGAGTCAGATGGTAGCAAGCGCTATAAGACAAGATTTGTTGTGGATTATACAAAGATCTTCACCTCATTGGTGAAGATGACTGCTGTCAGGGTTGTGCTGAGTCTGATAGCAGTGGAAGATCTACATCTGGAGTAGATGGATATAAAAACAACTTTCTTACATGAAGATTTGGAGGAGGAACTATATATGATACAACCATAAGGTTATAAGGTTTCAAGCAAAGAAGATTTGATCTGCAGATTGAAGAAGAGACTCTATGACTTGAAGCAGACTCTGAGACAGTGGTACAAGAGGTTTGATAAGTCCATGTCAGACATTGGATACATAATGTGCCAGACAAACTACAGTTGCTTCATCAAACACTTCAGCAACTGTTATATTTTGTTTATTTTTTTTGTGGATGATATGCTGATTGCATGGGCAGAAATGGAGAAAATCAGAGACTTAAAGTAACAACTATCAAGAGAGTTCGAGAGGAAGGATTTTGGTCCAACCAAGAAAATCAGTGGGATGAGAATCAGCAAGGACAGCAGTCTGAAGTTGTTTCAGACATATGTTCAACATGAGTGAGGTGAAACCAGTTAGCACTCCCTTAGGTAGTCACTTCAAATTATCTAAGGAGCTTATCTAAGGAGCTATCGGCTATCGCCTAACTCTGAAGAAGAGCAAGCACAAATTGAGAGAACTCCACATGCTTCAGCAGTTTGGAAATTTGATGTATGCAATGATTTGTACCAGGTTAGATATTACATATGCAGTGGTAGTGATCAACAGGTATATGGGCAATCAAGACATGCATCATTGAGAGACGATAAAGTGGATTCTCAGGTATTTAAGGGGAACAATCAGCATGACACTTTGTTATTGAAGTGCAGAGATTAGTCTACATGGTTTTGTAGGTTCAGATTTGACAGGAGATGTGGATAGTAGGAGAAGTAGAACGGGATATATCTTCACATTGAGGAACACAGGTGTGAGTTGAGTTTCCAGGTTGCAGAAGATTGTTGCACTTTCAATTATGGAGGTCGAATATGTTGCTCTCACTGATGCTAGCAAGAAGATGATTTGGCTACATAATTTCTTGGCAAAATTTGGCAAGGAACAGGAAATTGAAAAACTCTACAGTGACAGTATGAGTGCGATTTATCTTGCCAAGAACACTGCTTTTCATGTCAGGATGAAACACACCCAACTCAGATATCATTTCATTCGATCTCTTCTAGAAGATGGTTAGTTATTTCTGGAAAAAATACATACAACTGAGAATTTTGCGGATATGTTAACAAATGTGGTGACTATTGAGAGACTGAAGCTATGCTTGGATTCAGCTGGGTTTCATGAAGTTTAAGACCGGGGGTGAGTCACACTACAGTACATGACTACGATACGTGACTATGAAGTCAATTCAGATGGAGGTGCAGGTATGGAGGGCTGGTGCTCGGTGTTATAGTTTCCAAGTGGGAGATTGTTGGGTTGTGGAGACTAAGGACAAGGCGATGGGCGCCTATGCGCCTGGTTGTGGGCGCTTAAGCACCCACTTGGGTGTTTCTCAAACAGATGAACCGATGCCTATGTGCCAAATTTGGGCGCATATGCGCCTATTTTAAGTTGGGCACGACAGAGGAGGGGGTGCTTAGGCGCCAACTAAAGCGCCTGTTTCTCGAGAGCTTGGTGCATAGGCGCCAAGTCTGGACGTCTATGCGCCAGGAGCGGTTGGTCTTGGAATTTCTGGTTTTAATGCCAATTTCAAGCGACAAAAAGTTATAATTTGCTATTTATTCCTTTGGAATTCTTTGATGAGCATCCTGGTGAAGGTGAGGAATATCAAAGAGGTGTATTTCGGTGATTTGACGTGATTTTTTACTTCGAATCGGAGAGGAAAGATTGTGGAGGGAGTCCTGCAAGTTTTCTTTGTGCGTGAAGAGAAAACTTGTTTGAGTTCTTTGTAAAATCTTCTAATTTTCATAGTGGAAATTTTTGGGTAGCTCCGTGGTTATTTTCTCGTTCTCGGGTTTTTCCATCTAAATTCTCGTGTGTGTTTTCTGGTTGTTTTAATTTTTTATTCTCTTTTTTATCGAATTGGTGCGATCCTGCTATTCTGCGGTGTGGTTTAGTTTCTGATTGATTCTAAGCCCCAGTAAAGTTGGGATTATTCATGATATATATTCCTATCAGAAAATTAATTTCTGCAATTTTAAAAATTAAGGGCTTATTTGGCATCATTAGTTTTAGCTTTGAGAAATAAAGCCGAATATTTGCATTGTTGCTTGATTATTTTGTTATATAAATCCTTCCTATGGTGATCATGAAAAGAAAAACCGCCATAATAATTACTCGATGGTTTCTGCTTTCGTGTGCATTAGATCTTTAATGCAGCTGTTCTACTGACTCTCTGATCAAACATCAATTATGTTTCCATACCCTTTGAAGTCTTCCTAAAATGGCATAGTTTTATTACTTTATATTTGCTTCTGATGTCCCATATTTTTTTAACCTTATGCAGTCTATGATATAAGTATCGCATACAAGCATCGTTCCCCAACATTTTTGGATAATGCCTTTGGTGTAAACCCACTTGAGGTTCATATTCATATTCGACGGTTTTTACCACATGAGATTCCAGAATCTGAAAAAGATGTTGCTTCGTGGTTGATTGAGAGGTTTAGGGTTAAAGACCAACTTCTTGGTGACTTCGCTAGTTTTGGTTATTTCCCTGATGAAGGGACTGAAGGAGAACTCTCAAGCATTTCATGTCTGGTAAAAGTTGCTGCCATGTTATCCTTAACATGTGTATTTTTATACCTTACGTTTTTCTCAGCATTCTGGTTTAAGATATATGTTCTTATCAGCGCTGTTTATCTTTCATATATTACCCACTTTGATATTCAACCAACTCCAATTTTTGGCTGTCTAAAGTCCTTGGTCTGTAGTAAGAAAGACTAGAGAACTTCCAGCTTCTTTTTTAGGTTTTTTTTTCCTCCCGTTCATTCTTACTTTTTGCACTGGATGAAAATGTATGTTTTGCTTTAGTTTTTGTTGATGACATTTTTATAGTTTGTAACTAAGAAAATATGCACAATAAACACAGATTTGCAATTGATTGAAGCTTTGATTGTTGTGGTAATTTTATGTTTTGCATAATTTAGTTGGGTTATAAATGTGAGGTTATTTTTGCAATCCGCCGGATTCCATCATAATAAAATAATCTAATGAGGTATGTTATTAGCATGTCACATGCCATGCACCACTTGGGAGTTTTATATAGCTTGAAACTTGAAAGCTTGTATTTATGGTGTTCTTGAAGCAACTCTTTGTTAGCAAAGAGGAGTCTGTAGAAAGGAAGTTCTTCGTATTGAAAAATTGAGCAGTTGTTTTTCTGTTTCTCTCAAATTTGTGAAAATAGAACAAAAACTATGATAAAATAAAAGGGAAACAGTGGAAAAAACTACCTGCCAAAAATGAAGTGTGGCGACGATAAGAATTGCTCAAGAAAGAATGGCCAGTGCAAGCAGGGAGTAACATGCACCATTTAATTGTATGCAATCAGGTAAAAGGAGTGGTGGTCGTTGAAATTGTAAACAAGCGCACGCACAAGAAAATAGATAAAGCTTCTTACTAATATAATGACATTCCAAATTCTATGATAAGGAAGCCTCAAGGAGAGAAATTGTCCTCCAGGAAAATACTTTAAACTCATCAAATAGAGTAGAAACAAAGAAGAGTAGGACATGAGTTTCATTGCTTGTAGTTCTAAGAATACATGTGACAGTGCTGTAGATGGCCCCTAGCACAAGTATTTACATTGTTCAAGGTCATTCAGGCGCAACACACCTTAGACCAGTGAAGATCTTTTATGCTAATATGGGTGTCACTAATTGGGGAGAAAGCTTCTTTACCGTCTCGAAATAGCCTCAAGAATAAGAGAGAGAATCACGTAAATGCATATTTGTATATAGCAGAGCATTAAGTATTAAAACCCTAAAAATTTCAAAGTCAAGGGTAATATTATCATAGGTGTCCTTGTTGTTGACAAAAATAGCTTGAACAAGATATTATCATTAAGTAACACTTCATTTGATGAAATGCATATTTGTATAGATGAATACATATTAATGCATGATTACATTTATACTATAATTTTTATAGGTTCATTTATTCAAGCTTCTGACATCACTTTTTATTTTTATTTTTTATTTCTGTTCTGATATAAAATAAAAATTATCTTTGGTTTCTTATACAATTTTACGGTTCAGGAGTCCTTGATCTCGTTACCGATGAAGCGGTAAACCGCCATTGCATCGGTGCGATGAACATCGGAGTTGGCAACAACGACAATGACTAGTCAAGGAGAACTATGCTGAGGCTGTTGGTGAAGGAAAAAATTTGCGTACATTTTCGAGGTTATACCGAGGGTATAATCGGGTTATATCCGCGTTATAACCCATTGTAACCTCCATGTAATCTTCTGTAATTTACCTGTAACCTACAAATAAGTTCTTAATATTTGAAAACAGAAGCGAAGAACTTATTTATAGGTTACAAGTAAGTTACACTAGTTTACATGGAGGTTTCACGGGTATAACCCCTTTATACCCTTGGTATAACCTTGAAAACGTACGCAGCGCTGCGTACGTCTTACGTACGCAAATTTTTCGCGTGAGCGAATGACTTGAAAAAAAAAACTCAATTTATTTTTAACAAACTAAAAACAAAAATATTTATTTAATATGTTTTATCCAAAATTTTAAAATTAAAAATAACAAGTGATGTCGAGGAGAGCTGGCTCAAACTCAGCTCGTTTACTAGTGAGCAGCGGAGCCCTTGCAAGCGTGGGAAACAATGGTAGGAGCTCTTTTGAGCTCATTTAATTTTGATAAATCAAAGCTGTGCGATTTCATGAGCCGCTTCTGCTTGGCGGCGAAGCGGCTTGAGAAGAAGCCTTCGAAAGAAGGCTCCTTGGCGGTGCGGAGGAAGAAGGCGTATCCCAGCATGAAGTAGACGGAGGTTGTGAAGAAGCATATGGGCTCCATTACGTCCCACGAAAGCTCCCAGAATGTCAGCCGCATGAAGCCCGCTGTCTGGATGAGCAGGACGCCCAACCCGGCCCATAATTCTCTCTTCACCTGTGCCTCCGCTTTTTTATCAATCGCGGCCTTCACGGCCTCCATATCCTTCAGTTCTTTTGCTTGCACGTCCTCAGCCCCGCCTGGGAGGTTCTGCGGACCGATCATGCTTTCGATTGCCCGAGCAACCTGCGCGCGCGGTGAGCAAGTTATTATAAATATATGGAAAATTTACACATACCGAGTACCATATTAAAACTTTGTCGTGATTAATAATTTGATAAAGTGAGTCGAGGAAAAATCAAGCAGTGCGGAACAAAGAAAGGGGCGTGTTAACGGGTGGCCACCTACCTGTTCAGGGCGAAGGAAGACGACATCTGTGAGCACGATGACGGCGCCGGAATGTTCAAGCGCTCCTGCGATTTCCCGCGCACATTCTTCGGAACCGGCGGCTGCCTCGCGGCAAATCTCGGCGAACTCCGAATAACCCACATAGCTGCATGGAATCCCTCTCAACTTCGCCCTCGCAGCCTCAATCCGCGACGCCATTAGCAGTTTTCTTAAATTCTCTACCGAAATCGCCATTCCGGACCTGTCCCCCTTCTCCTCCTTCACCGGCAGCGGCGGTGGGAATGAGTCAATTTGGGTTCGATCCTGCATCATGGATGTTCGGATTCGCTCGATCAGATTGTCGCCGATAGGGAGAGTATTCCTAATCGATGTTGGCGGCACGGTGGCGCCTGACTGGGAGATGGATCGCTGCTGGAGTACGATCCGGAGTTTTGAGGAGCCGGCGCATGTGCTGCTGGGGAGGAGCTGCCGGAGATCTGGCGGAGGCGGAGGGAGGGCTGCGCGGCTGGAGGACTGCTTAATGAGATGGAGGAAGCGCCCGGAAACCATTTTGCGGAGCGCCATGATTTGTTCACTTGTGCTGGAAGAGTTTCTTGTTCAATTGGTTTTTTGGAGCCCTTCTTTCTCCTCCTCCTCCTTTTAAAGTTCCGAGAGGCAAGGAGGTTTGAGTGGGAGCTCAAATTGCTTTGGGATCGCTGTTGATAATAAGACGTAATGGGCTATTTATGGCGCCACGAACCGACTATGGGAATATGAGGCGGATTGGAGCCCGTGCGATGCTTCTCAGAATTAGGGCTCCTGTTCCGTTTAAATTCTTGTTGTGCCAGTTGTTAGGGTTGTTTGCTAATAAAGAGTCATTTTGAGCTCTATTCGTAGGATGTTAAGAATTTGGACGAGATTTAAATCTTATTATTTATATTTAAAA
Source organism: Phalaenopsis equestris (assembly GCF_001263595.1). Classification (NCBI taxonomy): domain Eukaryota; kingdom Viridiplantae; phylum Streptophyta; class Magnoliopsida; order Asparagales; family Orchidaceae; genus Phalaenopsis; species Phalaenopsis equestris. The sequence goes on from NW_018164811.1 coordinate 273,339, forward strand.
CATCATTTAAATATAATTTAATATATTTTTATTTTTTTTGTAATAATTTTAATTGATTATGTCTTTGTAGCCCTGTAGTAAATTAATTTTTTTAAAAATACTCTTCATCAATTATAATTTAATTGTTTCGAATCAAAACAAGTCAAACACGAACAAATAAATCTTTATTCATGTTTGACTCATTTATATATCGAGTACAAAAAAATTATTTGTGTTCGACTCTTTAACTTAACGAATGAATCCAACATGAGCTTCTTAACAAGCAGAACACGAACTGTTCGTGAAGAGTAATCCGTTTTGACAACCCTACTCAGAAATGTGACACAATGTGTGTGAGAGAGAAATATATTCTATTTTTCATATCGATCATTGCAAAAAATTCTATCAACGTACATAAAAAATATGTGAGCGTGAATCTTAAAGAGATCTGACGACTAACAAATGAGATGATGGGACACTATGAGGCCTGTTGGGAATAATCCAAAAACTCATGTCTAGTCGGTTGACATCTACAGATCGGGAGGAATACAATTTCAAGATTAACATAATTCGACCACCCTCCTAAAGTTCATCGGTACAAGACTCACATAGAAAAAATTAACAACATTTCTCCAACCAGACCAGGATATAGACAATTACCTCGAGATTCCAACGTATAGCCACCCAACCCATTAATGTCTGGCAGGAACCGTCAAGGGCTTCTTGATCTATCCGATCAGAAGTCATGTTAGGCTCCTGTCGGCACTATTTTTGGTGTGGAGTTTGCCCGTAAGAAGCTGTCGGTCATCGGAATTGAAATCCCGTTGCCCGCTTCGGAAGGACGTTAAAAAAAATTTAGTTTTGAAAAAGATGAAGTCAAACTGACCCCATAATTTTCATAGTTTAAATGGAAGAGCACTTTACCTCAAATTCTGTATCTATCCCAATGGATGAATACAAGAATTGAGGGTGAGGCTCGATCAAATAAACTAGAGAAAGTCATGACATCCGTTTGATCTGCGGAACCAATATATTGGCCGACAAATTCCCCTATTGAATATAAGGAATTAAATAGGGTTTATATT
>NW_018164811.1:281001-305208 GCF_001263595.1 Phalaenopsis equestris
TTATCTACTAAATGCTAGAGGTTAAGATCATTATGTGGAATTTCAAGTTGAGTAAAAAGAAAAGTTTTGAATTTCTAATGGTGGGATACCTTTTCTAATTTTCTAAGACTAGTCAATAGGAAAGTCCTATGGCTAGACCTAGGCTACTAAAGAAGTTTCTAGACCTCAACCAAAAGTGAGGTCAACAGCTCCTGACCCCATCCAGTCGGAAGCCATTCTAACTCCTGACCCCATCTAGTCGGGCACCATTTCAAGCTCCAGCATAAAGGCTCTCGACCCTATATTTATGTGTTGAACGAAGTATCTCCATCGTACCTATTTATTATAGGGTTACAAAATGTAATTGCACACCTTCCATTCCTATAAATAGATAGTTCATTTCATGGATAAATGTTGCACGATTTTACTGTTCATTGTCAAGCTCTCAGGTATCTTCCTCTTTCTCGTGCTCTAATTTTTTTAGTCGTGTCTCTCGGACAGTTTTGGATTCAACATTCTAAAATATGCGGTAAGCATAGAGTCATATCGTCGACCACAAGAGGAGCAAAACGATCACAAAGAGAAGAAAGTTGTCAAAGAGAAATAGCCAATGCAAAACATACCAGAGAAGACATGAAAGAACATTGGCAACGAGAAATGCAGGAGTTAAGGACTCAGATAATGGATCAGGTGTCAGACCATATCATGGAGGTCCCGAGAGTCATCGTAGCCATAACAGGAGATCGAGCCCCCCAAGTGGTGGAAACCTCCTCAGGAGGTGGCACCGGCGCACAAAGGTAGAAAGTTGAACAACTATCCCAAGAGCGCCGAAGCCTCACAATACCAAGACAACGCCGGATCAACACTAGTGGAGATGCAGCGATTCGAGTGCACTGAGGCGCCACATCAACCGGAGAATCCATTCTCTCTCCACATCTTAGGAGAGGAGCCCCAGAAGGCCAGAGATGAAGTGATGATAAAATACCTTAGCAAAGCGAAAGCAGAGATTTGAAAATCAGCGCAGTTTTAGACCGAGCACATCGACAAAGATGAAAATCAAGTGGCTGACTTGCCATCCAAATGCGTTCGTCAGAGGAAATGTACTACAGATGCTCAACCAGCCGGTCATCGAAGAGCTTGAGGCTATAGTAGTAGAAGTCGAAGAAACCAAAAGCTGGGTAGACCCTTACGTCAAGTAACTTGGAAACGTGGGAAATTGGGCAGGAGGCCACACATCCCGGGAGATTTAAATTCAAAACTGCATAGTATTTGCTGATAGAAGGAACACTCTTCTGAAAGTCAAAGGCATCATTGTACCTGAGGTGCATAAAGGAAAGCGAGACGGAAGATATTATCCTAGAAATTCATTATGGGGAGTGCGAGGCTCACTCTAGAAGAAAGACATTAGCACACCGGTCCAGCGACAGGGACATTTCTAGTCGACATTGTTAAACGACACTGAAACATTTTATAGGAGGTGCGAACAATGCCAAAAGTACGCCCCACTGCAATATCAGCCGGCTCATAAGCTTCATTCAATCACCAACCCATAAAATTTTGTCATTGGGGTTGGACATCCTAGGGTCAACTCCCACCTCCAAAGGGCAACGTAGTTTCCTACTAGTGGCGGTAGATAATTTCTTGAAGTCGATCAAAGCCAAGCGCTTGCCTGAATCTCTGCAGCTGTTGTCCATAACTTCATATGAACTGACTTGATTTGTTGTTATGGCTTACTGTTGATTATCATCACAGATAACAGAGCACAATTTACGGATAAGAAGGCTCAAAGTTTTTCCTAAATTCAATGGATAAGTCTCAAATTCGCCTTTGTTTGGACTAACAGCCAGATCAAAGCAGTTAATGAGATTATTCTCAATCTGTTGAGAAAGAAAGTTGAAGGAGCAAAGGGAAGTTGAGAGGATATCCTCTCTGTGTTTTGTGGGCCGTCCGAACATCCCCGCCCACCTCAACCGATCAAACGCCATTCATGCTCTCACACAGAATGGAGGTCATGTTACCCGTAGAATATAACAATCATAATCAGAGGGTGCTTGCTGCTACAACATTTAATGAGGACAATTTACCTGAATGGTTGGAAGCAAACAATGAGGGAGCAGAGCTCTCGTTGGATCTTGCAGAATAAGTTCGAGTAAAGTCAGCACTGCGGCAGGAAGAAGTCAAGATGAGAGCCACCCAATATTACAACCGGTAGGTTTGGGAGAAAACTTTTTCTCCCGGAGACCTAGTGCTGAAGAAAGTTGACCCTGCAACACGAGAACGAACAATCAGAAAGCTAGACCAATGATGGAGTGGCACCTACATCATGGAATGCTATGCAAGACCCAGAGCATATAAGCTAAGGACACACGCAGGGAATGTGTCCCTCAGACCTAGAGCGGGGTTGACCTCAAAAAATTATTTTCATAAAACAACAATCTTAAATGAAAAAAAGTATTTTGTTTTCCCATCTTTTATGATTATGAATTCTCTATGTTATTTTATCAAAAGTCCAAAAATTGTGAAGCTATAAAAACGTTTGAGGAACTGGAGAAATTAGGAGATGACATCTACCAGACACTCTGAGAAATCGAGAACTGCCAGTTGCAGTGCCAAGATCGCGTGACTGAGCATAAATTGAAGAAAGGCAGACCGCGACGCCAAGATTGTCCGATCTTACCCAAAATTGAAGATTGTTGCCACAACGTCAAGATCATCCAATTAAGCATAAAATCGACAAAAGGCAGACCGCGACACAAAGATTGCTCTTGAAGTCCGTCAGCTACGCACCAAGATCGTTCGGCTGAGCATGAATTCAAAGAATGGCAGTCCATCACACCAAGACTGCTCGACCTTGCCCAAAATTGAAGACTGCTAGCCGCAACGGCACGATCGCCCGACTAAGTTAAAAATCGAAGATTGACAGGCCGCGACGTCATGACTGCCTAACCTTGCCCAAAATTGAAGAATGATAGTCGTGGCGCCAAGATCGTCTGACTGAGCATAAAAGTGGCTGAACCGAGCCCATTTTTCGAAGTGTCCTTATTACCGTCAATGATATAAGTCCATTCATCTTGAAAAATGCTGTCTGACATTCATGTTATTGTCTTTTCATCAAGACACCATTGATGTGAATCATATAAAAGAAAAGTTGAGTTAAGAGAGCAGGGAGCTCTCTCATATTTTCTCGAGATTTTCTTGGATTTTTAAGGAACTGTCTCTCTAATAAACTTTTTAGCTCAAAAAATATCTGACGAGCCTGATATTCTGGCTCACCGAAGGCTCGAGTTCAATAAATAATCTCTAAAACCTCTCCCAAGTCTTACATCAATATCTCTCTTCAACATTTATTTCTACAAAAAATAAATTTTTTATTGGATTATATTTACTCATGAATGATATGAGATCTTATGTCCTAAAAAGATTCAACAAATTGACTTTGCAAGCAAGTAACAATAATAATTAAGAGGTACATGATGGAGCTTTTAAGCAGTTAAGCAAATGTTTTATTGGGTGTTTGAAAACTTTAAATCAAAACTAGTAAAAATGGACAGTTAAAGCAGCTTTACCCTAATCAAAACTTAAAATAAAGCTTTAACTGCCAATTGACAAATCATTAGGACATATTGCTCGGTCAAGTTCAATATATAATTTAAAACCATTTACGTGCTTTATTTGGTTACTTAAATTCGTCTTATTATCATGAAATACTAGAAACGCTCAAATAAGAGCTGCTGACGTCACATTTTTCGTGTAAAGACTCAACGAGCCAACGACTATAATATGTCAGATAATTGTAGCGCCATGATTTACTTTTACGTGTAATACGGAATTTAAGTACATACCCCTGAATTGTTATGTATTTTCATATCAAACACCTAAACATTAATTTCTACAAACGCGCCCCTTTATTTATGCATGAAAATATTTAATTTGATTTTAAAAATTAAAATGATGGTATTGTTGATGTGGTTTGAGATATTTTAATAGTACTGTTGTATGTTGGATGATTTGTTGCGATAAAATGATAATTTGATGTCTCCTTTATATTATACAAAAATCCAACACACACACATAAATAATAGAAAAGTACTAGGAGAAGCCACAAAAATTTTTGTATGTGAAAAAAAAATCTTCCAAAGGAAAACAACACAGAGTCTTATCTTAGTCAAAATAATCCACTAAATGAATGTATGTACATAGTTTTACACCTCCCTGAATTTGAGAAGATGAAATTATAATGTTCATAATGACATGTATACAATAATCATCAAGTTATAATAGTTGTAATTGAGCTACAACAATAATAATTGTTGGTTTTTAGCAATAAAGACTGTAGTCAATGACTACAATAGTGTCAGTTGAACACAGAGGCTCTAGTTGGAAACTTCAATAATATATGTTGGTTTTAGATGGCATAGCTAGAAGCTATAGTAGCAATTGATCACATAGTCGTAATTGGACACATAGGTTGTAGTTAGTAGTCGAAGTAGTATCAGTTGATTACAAAACTCATGCTGGGAAGCTGTAAACTAACCACATAAATCTTACTTCGTAGTTGCAGTAACATTAATTGGCCATTGATGTCAGCGTGGGAAACTACAGTAGTAACTGACCATATAGATTGTAGTTGGTAGTAGTAAGAGCGTCAGTTGATCACAGAGGTTATAATGAGAAACTGTAATTACAATAGTTAGTCACGTAGGCCGCAGTGGTAGTTATAATATAAATCATTTTTGTTATTTTTTGACTTCAACCTCAACGTTTCAAATTCAAAACTAATACTCTGTCCAAAATTCTCTATAATATAAATCAAATTCGACTTTGTTAGGTGTTAAGTACACTCGATTCCTGTGTTTCAAACTTGGGCATCACACTTACTCTTAAAAAGATAAGTTTGAAGCTAAGATCTTGCTTACACGAAGTACTCAACACCGTTCAGGAACTCCTCAATTAGTTATTTTTTCTTACTCGAATGTAGTCTATTATACATCCAAGGCTATATGATGATAATATCCGTAGGTAACTGTTAAATATATGGAGCATGCGACTTACCTACCTCACTTACCGTGTCTCACCTACCTCTCTCCCACCTTTCTCTCTCCCGCTTTCTTTAAATAGCTTCTTTTGGTCTGTCATAAGAGCTAAGCCAAGTCCTCTTGAGAGCTAAGAAAGAGAAAATAATAGAGAAAGAGAAAGGAAGTTTTTTCTTGTAAATGTCATAATAGAGAAAGAGAAATGAAGTTTTTTCTTGTAAATGTCGATGTACTCGACGGTGTAATTTCTCGAAGTACTAAAATTCTTTGCTGCTCTATGGACGTAGAAAAATTAGTCGAACCACGTGAATCTGTGTGCTATTTTCTAGTTTATAATTTTTTGATCCAATTTTTTCTTTTTATTGTCATTGTTTTTCATAACAATTGACATCAACGCCCCAATTCAGATCTAAGGAAAAATGATGGCTGGAGACGAAGTGAAGGTTTTGGGGATCGAGAAGTTCAATGACACGGATTTTGGTTACTGGAGGATGCCTCTATGGGAAGAAACTTCATCTTCCGTTACTAGGAAAACGACTAGAGAAGATGGACGAGGCTTATTGGAATCTGTTGGATCGACAAATTCTAGAGATTATTTGATTGTCCCTGTCGAGATCAGTTGCACACAACGTCATCAAAGAGAGGACCACTGCGGATCTCATGGTGGCTTTGTCAAGTATGTATGAAAAGCCGTCGACAAATAATAATGTGCATCTGATGAAAAAGTTATTCAATTTGAAGATGACGGAGGTTACGTCCGTTGTACAACATCTGAATGACTTTAATATTATCACAAATCAATTATCGTCTATCGAAATTAAATTTGAAGATTAGATAAGGGCGCTGATATTATTAGCTTCATTTTCAAATAGCTTGGAAGCTATGAGAATGACAATTAACAACTATGCAGGTAAAACTAAACTTAAAAATGATGATATTTCTGATTTGATTTTGGTTGAGAAGGTGCACAAAAAAGATTTTGGGGAGATCTTAGGTTCGAGTTCGACACTGATTGTTGATTCTAGAGGGAGATCACATGACAAGTACTCAAACAGAGGAAGATCAAAATCAAAACTTGGTCAATAGGCAACCTACTGGAATTGCGGCAAGACTGGCCACATAAAAAGGAACTGCAGGAATCCTAAGAAGAAAGAGAATGATATCGTAAATATGGTAATTTAAGAAATATAGGGTGCACTAGTGTTGATAGTTCACAGTTCTGAGCTATAAAGAAATTTTGCGAGATGAGAATTCGAGATGCACTAGTGCTGATAGTTCACAGTTCTGTAGATGATTGGATACTGAATTCAGAGGCTTCCTTCAATACATCTTACCACTGGGAGTTATACGAAATTATGTTGCAGGTGACTTTGGGAAGGTATATTTGGTTGATGGAACATCTCTAAACGTGGTTGGGATTGGAGACGTTGATATTGCACTCCCTAACAAGAGTAAATAAACTTTGCAAAAGGTCATACATGTTCCTGAGTTGAAGAAAAACCTCATTTATGTTGGGCAGCTCAATGAGGGTGGTCATTCAGTAGTGTTCTCAGATAATACCTGGAAGGTTACTAAAGGAGCATTAGAGAACATTAGTACTGACTCGGGGTAAGAAAACTAACACACTATATATGACTAGAAGATAGAAGCCATGAGTTGCAGAGGTGGATGAAAGTGAAGGATATCATGTTTGAAGAATAATGTCGGTACAACCCACTGTTGCTACTACAGTTGCAGAGAGTATAACAGATCTGTGACATTGCAGACTTGGTCACATGAGCTAGAGCTATAAAGAAATTTTGCGAGATGAGAATTCGAGCAAGTGGGAGCTGCCCAAGAAGGAAGAGACTGAATCCCTGCCATGGAATCAAACTTGGGAGCTGGCAGAACTTCCACCAGGGAAGAAGACATTGCACAACAAGTGGGTGTACCAAGTGAAGACTGCGCTTGAAGGCAGTAAGAGGTACAAGGATATACTTATTGAAAAGGGATTTTAGCTGAGATATGATATTGCCCATGCAGTGAGAGTTTTAAGCACATTCATGAGTAACCCAGAAAAGAGCTTGGAGATAAAATGTTACGTTGACACTGATATGTCAACTAAGGGTGTTACTCTTGAAAAATTAAAGTTGTGCTCGACTTTAGATGGTCTTACAGCGTGAAGATAGAAGCCATGAGTTGCAGAGGTGGATGAAAGTGGAGGAAAGTGAAGGATATCATGTTTGAAGAATAATGTCGGTACAACCAGCAGATGATGCATCATGTAGGTGGTGCAGTTAGTGTCTTACTCTCTAAGTGGAAGAATTGTTAAATATATGGAGTCTGTGACTTACCTACCCAAGAAGGAAGAGACTGAATCCCTGCCATGGAATCAAACTTGGGAGCTGGCAGAACTTCCACCAGGGAAGAAGACATTGCACAACAAGTGGGTGTACCAAGTGAAGACTGCGCTTGAAGGCAGTAAGAGGTACAAGGATATACTTATTGAAAAGGGATTTTAGCTGAGATATGATATTGCCCGACGCTCGACGATGTAATTTCTCGAAGTACTAAAATCCTCTACAGCTCCGCAGACGTAGACTGTGGATGTAGACAAATTAACCAAACTACGTAAATCTGTGTGTTATTTTCTGGTTTGCAATTTAAAATTAAAGTTGTGCTCGACTTTAGATGGTCTTACAGCGTGAAGATAGAAGCCATGAGTTGCAGAGGTGGATGAAAGTGGAGGATATCATGTTTGAAGAATAATGTCGGTACAACCAGTAGATGATGCATCATGTAGGTGGTGCAGTTAGTGTTTACTCTCTAAGTGGAAGAATTGTTAAATATATGAAGTCTGTGACTTACTTACCTCACCTACCGCGTCTCACCTACCTCTCTCCCGTTTTCTTTAAATAGTCTCTTTTGATCTGTCATAAGAGCTAAGCCAAGTCCTCTTGAAAGCTAAGAGAGAGAAAAAAAGAGAGAAAGAGAAAGGAAGTTTTTTCTTGTAAATGTCGAGACGCTCGACGATGTAATTTCTCGAAGTACTAAAACCCTCTACAGCTCTGCGGACGTAGACAAATTAACCAAACTACGTAAATCTGTGTGTTATTTTCTGGTTTGCAATTTTTCAATCCGGTTTTTCACTTTATTGTCGCCATTTTTCATAAAAGTAACCTAAATATTTGATAAAAGAATTTTGTAAGAGTAGTTAACATCGAGTCTGTGACTTACCTACCTCACCTACCGCGTCTCTTGTTTTCTTTAAATAGTATCTTTTGATCTGTCAGAAGAGCTAAGCCAAGTCCTCTTGAAAGCTAAGAGAGAGAAAAAAACAAAGAGAAAGAGAAAGGAAGTTTTTTCTTATAAACGTCGAGGAGCTCGACGATGTAATTTCTCGAAGTACTAAAATCCTCTACAGCTCTGCGGACATAGACAAATTAACCAAACTACGTAAATCTGTGTGTTATTTTCTGGTTTGCAATTTTTCAATCCGGTTTTTCACTTTATTGTCGCCATTTTTCATAAAAGTAACCTAAATATTTGATAAAAGAATTTTGTAAGAGTAGTTAACATCGAGTCTGTGACTTACCTACCTCACCTACCGCGTCTCTTGTTTTCTTTAAATCGTATCTTTTGATCTGTCATAAGAGCTAAGTCAAGTCCTCTTGAAAACTAAGAGAGAGAAATGAAGAGAGAAAGAGAAATGAAGTTTTTTCTTGTAAACGTTCGAGGTGCTCGACGATGTAATTTCTCGAAGTACTAAAATTCTCTACAGCTCCGCAGACGTAGACAAATTAACCAAACCACATAATTCTGTGTGTTATTTTCTGGTTTGTAATTTTTCAATCCTGTTTTTTCACTTTATTGCCGTCATTTTTCATAACAATAACCTAAATATTTGATAAAATAATTTTTTAAGAGTAGTTAACATCGAATGCAATTATTGCTTAGAACTAATAAATTAACTTGCATGTTATTTGAAAATGAAGAAACCTAAACCTCATATAAATGTAATATTGCAAATATACTAAACACAAAAAAAATTGATCAATTTGTGTCATGAACGAAATGACAGCAGCTTACATACCACTGAATTCTTATAAGATTTTATTTGAAAAGTTTGATCTTAACATGCATATTTTCATATAAACCTGGTAACTAAGTGACTGGCATGTCACACAATTCACAGTTATTTATATATCTAACTGTAACTTTAATGTTTAAATCTAAATAGGGTTGTAAACGATCAAATTTCAATCTATGCCTTGCGCTGGCATAATATCAATTGTCTAGAACATAAACGAGCTATCTCAAATTGGGCAATTTAAATCTGCTTCAACACAAGCTATCTCAATTTGAGATATTTAAATCTGTTTGAGTTATCACAATTGTTGCACACATACCGCCACACATATGATATGAAAGATTTGGCTAGTATAAAGGTAAAAGTAATTGAATATTTTGGTGTTAAATATGAAAACACCAAAAGTTGAGTGATTGCATATAAAATTATTCTAAACCTAAACCCTGGCCATAACTATGACATACATTATCAAAATCATAAAAAAGGAAATCACATTTTCAAAATTTATTAAAACACTAAAATCTTAAAAACATGAAATGTAAGGATTAAAATAAAAAAGAATAGGAATAGTGGAAATTGAGATTATCTTTGATTTGCGTGCTGACAAATGAAAATAGTCGACTTTTTGCGAGAAAAAATGAAGATACAAGGGTTTTAGGTTGTGGAACCGACAGCCCTTTAGTTTTAAATAAATTTGAAAATGGTGGCCTTCCCCATTTCATTTTTAATTTATTAGTCTATCGGTTTTAATTTCTGACTGTTTCCATCGACAATGTTATCTGAGGAAAATTGACAGCCATTTGACAGTCATTTCTGTCGGGTTTTAGCAGGTATTTCTTGTAGTTAAAACACACATTTAGTGTAATAAAATACATATTAAAACATAAGATTTAACACATTTCAGTCCTAATTTTCATGCACGTAACCTGCATAACGCCTTGCCAACCATTTTTGAGTCCATGCAAATATGCCTGATCCTAGATGAGAAGGCTTGACTTTCGGTGAATATTTATATTGACTAGTTGGTTCATCGTAAGTTTGGTGAGTTCACTATGGCTTTAATGTGTTCGGCATTTTTTAGATCTCTTCCAATTATTGTTGTAAGCAATGATTGTAGGAGTCTGGTGGTCGATAATAAAGATGTTGACAGTGGTTGGCGGCTATCGAGCCCGGATATTATCATCGGGTCTGTAGTACGACGATAAGCAGTTACTATCAACAATGGCCAATGATGACTATTGCAAATATAGAAACCAGTCCACTGCTCAAATTGACATTTTCTCATGTTTGACAACAAATTGAATTTGATACTCGAAATTATTTGTTAAATTAATTGTTCTTAATTCCTTCTATGATTAGCTGCAGAAGAGAAAATAAAACTATTAATGAGCTTCATTAATTATTTAATTAATTCCTTAATGGGTCTAATGACATGATGAAATTAATAAATAGGCATGCTAGCTCCCCTTGTTATCTCTCTCGGGATTTGGTTTTCCTTTAACGTTTCTTCTTCTTGCTGGTAGCTCTAGGGTAGAGAGAGAGAAGGATAGGAGAGAGAAGAGAGAGGAGAGGAAAGAAAAAGATAGAGAGAGAAAGAGATCTTTCCTTGTAATCGTTGAGGTGATCGACGGGTGCAATCCTCAAATTAATAAAATCCTCTGCAACTCCGTGGACATAGACAATTTGTTGAATCACATAAATCTGTGTGTTTCTGCTATCTTTTCTGTTTTGTGAATTTTTCTCGATTTGGTTTTTTTATTTATTGCCATCATTTTTTCACAACTGGTATCAGAGATAAGGTTCAGATCTGAGAGAAAGAGATGACCAGAGATGATGTGATGACATTGGGGATCGAGAAGTTTAATGACACAGTTTTTGGTTACTGGAGGATGCAATTAGAGGACTACCTCTATGGGAAGAAAATTCATCCTCCATTTCTGTGAAAGCGATCGGAAAAGATGGATTCCCTGCCAAGGAATCAGACTTGGGAGCTGACAGAACTTCCACCAGGGAAAAAGACATTGCACAACAAGTGTGTGTACCGGGTGAAGACTGCGCTTAATGACAATAAGAGGTACTGAGCTAGACTTGTTGAAAATGGCTTTTAGCAAAAGCAGGATATTGCCCATGCAGTAGGATTTGTAAGTAGAAACACGAGTAACCCAGAAAAGAGCTTGGAGGTACAGAGCTATGTTGCGATGATATGTCGATTAAGGGTGTTATTCTTGAGAAACTGAAGTTTTGCTCGACTCCAGCTGGTCTTCTGGCATGAAGACTGAGGCCTTGAGTTGTAGAGGTGGAGGATATCACGTTTGATAAAAAGGGCGACACAACTAGTGAATGATGCAGTCAGTGCACAAGTCACCAAGTGGGAGATTTGTTGCGAATATGGAAACCAGTTCACTGCTCAAATTGACATTTTCTCATGTTTACAGCAAATTAGATTTGATACTCAAAATTAATTCCTAAATTAATTGTTCTTAATTCCTTCTATAATTTGCTGCAAAAGAGAAAAAAAATTAATGGGCTTCTTTAATTATTTGATTGATTCCTTAATGAGCTTAATGACATGATGAAATTAATAAATAAGCATGAGAGCTCCCCTTGTTATCCCTAGCATGCGAGCTCCCCTTGTTATCCCTCTTCGGCCTTGGTAGCTTTCTAGGTTCTTCTTCTGGTGTGCTTTGGCCTGAAGCTCTCGGGTAGAGAGAGAGAAGGAGAGGAGATAAAAGAGACAGAAGAGGAGATACAAGAGAGAGGAGAGGAAAGAAAAAGGTAGAGAGAGAAAGAGATACTTTCTTATAATCGTCAAGGTGGTCGATGGGTGCAATCCTCAAGCTAATAAAATCCTCTGCAACTCTGTGAATGTAGGAAATCTGTCGAACCACATAAATCTGTGTGCTTCCACTGTGTTTTCTGTTTTGTGAATTTTTCTCAATCCGGCTAAGGTTCAGATCTGAGGGAAAGTGATGACCAGAGATGATTTGATGATATCGAGGATCAAGAAGTTTAATGATACAGATTTCAGTTACTAGATGATGCAGTTAGATGACTACCTCTATGGGAAGAAAATTTATCTTCCGTTAATGGGAAAGCAACCGGAAAAGATGGATTCTCTAGCAGAGAATCAGACTTGTGAGCTGCATAACTTCCATCAGGGAAGAAGACATTGCACAACAAGTGTGTGTATCAGGTGAAAACTGCGCCTGATAGCAGTAAGAGGTATAAAGCTGGATTTGTTGAAAAGGGCTTTTAGCCGAGGTGGAATATTGCCCATGCAGTGGGAGTTGTAAGCAGAAACATGAATAACCCAGGAAAGAGCTTGGAGGTACAGAGCTATGTTGACGATGATATGTCGACTAAAAGTGTTACTCTTGAGAAACTGAAGTTGTGCTCGACTTCAACTGATCTTCTGGCATGAAGATCGGGGCTTTGAGAGAAAAGGGCAACGCAGTTAGTAGATGATGCAGTCCGTGTACTAGTCTACAACTGATGCTGAGTACATGGTAGTAGCTGAAGCTACAAAAGAGGTCTTATGGCTTGCTGGGCTAGTAAAGGAACTGGGTGTTGAGCAAGGTGGAGTTTATTTGCATTGTGAAAGTCAGAGTGTCATTTATCTAGCCAAGAACTAGGTGTATCATGCGAGAACAAAACACATTGATGTCAGGTATCAAAAGATTAGAGAATTGATTGCTTCTGGTGATATTTTATTGTAAAAGGTTCATACTGATTAAAATGCAGCTGATATGTTGACTAAGCCAGTTACTAAGTATCAAAAGATTAGAGAATTGATTGCTTATGGTGATATTTTATTGTAAAAGGTTCATACTGATGAAAATGCAGCTGATATGTTGACCAAGCCAGTTACTATTAACAAGTTCTTGCATTACTTGGACTTATTGAATGTTTGTAGTTGCTAGACAACATGGTAGTCCAACCCACTTCAGTGTGTCATAAACTCAATGATGTATTTCTCCTAAGGGGTTGAATATTTACCAATGTGGAGATTTATTTGGTATGACTCATATACTATAAGAGGGACAAATGTTGGAGCGGAACTAAAAGAGCCAGCAAAGCGGAGCGGGAGAATCTGTCCAATCGGGGGAGTTTGGTTATGTGGGTTGGGAGTGAGGGGGCAACGCCCTGCAGTACGGTACATGGGTAATTATGTAATTACATATTGTAGTCTAGGGTTATATATATGTCTGTTTGCTTATTCTGTATTCTGTACTCTTTTCTGGAATCGTAAGAAAGTGACTGCTCTGCTCCCGAGGACGCAAACATCTTTGCCGAACCCCGTTAAATCTCCATATTTTCTTCTGGATCTGTGTCGATTATTGTTTTTCTTTGCCCTAAAAATCTCAACAATGACCAACAAATGGTAGTCGATAGTGGTTGACAACTATAGATACCAGAAGTTTTTGTAGGTCTTCAATATATTGTTATACTTTATTACCATATTTCAGATACAATATTAGCAAGCAATGATCGTCGTCGATGGCGATCAAGGGTGGTAGATGGTGGCTAATGTTGGTCGGTGGCTACGGAGACCGGAAGTTATCGCTTGGTCTTCAGTCTAGAATAGGCTCTGAATTACTTCTCTTCTCCTCATCCTCTTAAGTGAAGAGAAGGGATCTATTTATAGACTCTAAGGAAAAAACATTTTTGATTCTTTGGTGAAAAAGTTCTCCAACCACTTGATCAGACGACTCATATTGATCCCACTTGATTATATGATATTTTTAATGATCTGAGGGCATTAATGACCTTATAATTAAGTGAGCTTAGACTTGTTAGATTCCTCTAATCGAGAAGTTAGATTTTAATATAAATATGTTAAATTTGAAGTTCATTTGAATGGATTCGTCTTATTGATACAGTCAGTTTGATTATAAACTTGGTGAAATTAGAGCCCTGGATAATCTTGAATTAGAATAGGGAACATTTGTTACTTAAAATTGTTTTGAGATTTGAGCTGGATGATAAAAATTTCTTGATAATGCATCAGTACATGGGTAATTATGTAATTACATATTGTAGTCTAGGGTTATATATATGTCTGTTTGCTTATTCTGTATTCTGTACTCTTTTCTGGAATCGTAAGAAAGTGACTGCTCTGCTCCCGAGGACGCAAACATCTTTGCCGAACCCCGTTAAATCTCCATATTTTCTTCTGGATCTGTGTCGATTATTGTTTTTCTTTGCCCTAAAAATCTCAACAATGACCAACAAATGGTAGTCGATAGTGGTTGACAACTATAGATACCAGAAGTTTTTGTAGGTCTTCAATATATTGTTATACTTTATTACCATATTTCAGATACAATATTAGCAAGCAATGATCGTCGTCGATGGCGATCAAGGGTGGTAGATGGTGGCTAATGTTGGTCGGTGGCTACGGAGACCGGAAGTTATCGCTTGGTCTTCAGTCTAGAATAGGCTATGAATTCCTTCTCTTCTCCTCATTCTCTTAAGTGAAGAGAAGGGATCTATTTATAGACTCTAAGGAAAGAACATTTTTGATTCTTTGGTGAAAAAGTTCTCCAACCACTTGATCAGACGACTCATATTGATCCCACTTGATTATATGATATTTTTAATGATCTGAGGGCATTAATGACCTTATAATTAAGTGAGCTTAGACTTGTTAGATTCCTCTAATCGAGAAGTTAGATTTTAATATAAATATGTTAAATTTGAAGTTCATTTGAATGGATTCGTCTTATTGATACAGTCAGTTTGATTATAAACTTGGTGAAATTAGAGCCTTGGATAATCTTGAATTAGAATAGGGAACGTTTGTTACTTAAAATTGTTTTGAGATCTGAGCTGGATGATAAAAATTTCTTGATAATGCATCAACCATGATTTTAATGAGTGAGGGGCTGACCCTTGCAAATTCTTGTTGATATGTTATTCTTTCAGAATATTTAGATGTGTACGTTGGAATCATAATAAATTTGAACAATTTGACAACTTAGGAGCCACTCTAATCTCAGGCACTATTTCGAGAATTTCATTGAGTTTCCCCTCGGTAGTAAATTCTCTAAATATTAATGCCAATTTCTAAGGTACTCACCAATATCTTGGATTCTTTCAGAGTATCCTCTCTCGGCTTTTATTATAACAAGCAAATACCAAAATATGAAGGTCAATAACAATGTATTATTGAATTTCAGGCATTGTTTGCTCAATTATAACGTGCTAATTAACCATAAGTATTGAGCGCATGCAATTCTTAGATTTTTAAGCCATGGTTTTGTTAATTTTCGCGTGGGACAAAATACTGATGATTTAATCGTACATTATTCATATATCTACTACTAATAAAATATCCATTACATATCTTTCGATTTTTATCATTGCTTCCATGTTTGGTTATAAACAGCTTGGCAGATTCATTTTGAAGGAAATAATTAGTTAATGTTTCCCATTATAATAGTTCCTTGAACATATAGTATTCCCTTTCAGAAAAAAAAAAGAGGTTATTATGAATGATTTCTCTTTGCTTATGTTACTATTTACATGTTATTATCTAATTTATTATATATAGAAGAAGAGTTAATACACTAATCTTATTTGTGGCAGCTGTTGTTTTTCTTACTTCTGCTGTTAAATGCTGTTCCAAAAATATTTTCTCAAATAAAAAAAAAAAAAAAAAAAAAAAAAAAAAAAGAGTGTGGAGAGGATTAGCCGGCCGCAACAATGAAATGTAAGATGACGGAGGCGAATCTGTAGGACTTAATAAATGCCACTTGTGACATGGAACTAATGAAAATGAAATTATTCCAAACACAATTGCTAATTTGCGATAGCATGAATGCCATTTAAACGAATTCTATTCATTCATACAAATTCGTTGGTTCCCGGTGACCTCTGCTAATTGATTCGTAACCTGAGGCCCGCATTTGTCGACTCGTCAGAATTCTGGCCTATATAAATCCGCTACGGCCGGAATTATTTGAGAAGATAGGATATTAGATTCAATTAATCCACCGTTTTTAACGGAAAAAAAGAGTTTCTTAACATGCTCAATTGCCATATAGCTCCATCGGCTGAGCTAGAATGATTTCAACTCGATAAGGTCAATTCGTTCGGCTATGTTGAGTCAGTGCAACTAGGGGTGTAAACAAGTCGACTTGAGTTAAGCTCAGCCACCCTCGGCTTGAGCTTGAACTTGATCAATTTTATAGAGCTTGAGCAGACAACTAAGAGATCGAGCCGGCTCACGAGCTAGCTTGTTTATCATAAAAAAGAGAAAATAATATTAATTTAAGGTAGCGTTATAACAAAATGACATATAGAATGAGCATTTAGGAGATAAATAAGAAGAAATCACCTAATATAAAATATAAAATAATATTTTTTAAACATTTTTTATACTTTTAAAGATAAAATATTTAAATTTAATATATTTTGGGTATATTTTATATTAATTTTCTCTTAAAAGAGTCGGTTAACAAGTTAATAAGTCGAGTCGGGGCTAGCTTGAGCTCAGCTTGTTAGCTCATTGAACTCAGTTCACGAGCCACTTGTCGAGTCGAGGTTGAGCTAGCTCATAAGTCAGCTTGACTCACTTACACCCTTAGGTGCAACCGACCGGCTAGACTTTGTCAATCGGTTGATCTAGTCTGACTATCAACTCTCGATCCCAAGATAAGGACCTCCTATCGACAGAAGATACTAGACTATCGAGCAGAACGTGAATTTCCTTAACCCGATATTTAGTCCATTTGTTGACGAGGGAGTCCTTCGGGATGCTTGTGAAACTCTATTGTATCAATAATTCTTAATCTCAGTTGTGTCCGTGGGACGGCTGGTGATGCCGAGGATTGAGATTCTTTCCTCAAATCGGATCTACCGAAAGATAGGTTCATGCCTTCGCTAAGTTTTCAGATGGATGCTAATATGTCTTTAATTCAATTGGTTCAGAGTCGGATCGTTCTTTTTGTCATTTTGGCTCGATTAGCCTTTGTCTTTACCTTGGATGGTTGCATCCAATAGGAAAAATGGGCCTCTTAGTCTTCTATCGGTGGGCTCTCATTTGATATATTTCCTTTCTTTTGGGCAGTTGAATCACCTATGGATCTCTTGCACATTCTTGATGTACAATATGCAATATTAATTTTAATTATACATTAATATATTATTCATCTTAAAATAGATTTAATAGTTTAGAAGTATAACCTCGTAAAACCTAAATTTGATCCGTTTTTAAAAATACATTCAAATTCTGTGATATATATTAACGTCACCTATGTTCTTGTTCTTGTGGATCACTCAAATCCTGAATAAATTACTGGTATGTGGCTTGCACAAGCCTGCTTTTTTGAAGAATTCTGTCATGTTTTCTCAATTGTAAAGCAAATGGAAAGCATATTACTCGGCTTGGCGTGGATCGCACCTCTCCTCACCATCAAATTGATTCATGACACAACTCGCATTTTTAAGTTTTCCACTTCAAACTTTGGTTTCTTATCAATTAAGCCTCGGATTAATGCTTGCCTACGTGTTCTGTTGTCTGTTAAAATTAAAATAAATTTGCAAATATTTGAGTTATTTTATATATTTGCATTATATATAATTAAGGATTAAAAAGTATGTTATACTCATATCAATATAAGTTTAATAACTATGAAATTCTCCGCATTTAAGTTTTAAAAAAGGGTCTTTCAAAATTTTAAAAACTTTATAACAAGTTTGAGTCCAGCCCAACTCTTTTTCTGCAAGTGCCGTCATCGTCATTTTACGAAGTATAATTGCATACAAATGCTAAGTAAATAATATTTGTCAATTCAGCCCATACAACTGGTGGGACACTTCAAATAATATATATATCAGATTTTATATTCATGAAAGAAACAATATATTGCTTTGCCTTTTTTTTTTTTATATCTTTTTTGATCGTGATCTTCGAGCATGAGATTTTTTGGTACTGGAGTAGTTGCTCAACTACCAAGCTACCATTTCATCTGCTGCTCTACTCAAATTAGCTCCATCACCCGATAAAGGAAATAACATAAATCAGAAAGTCAAATTAATTGTTGTACAATTGTATGCTTGACAAGTGCTGAGTTTCATGAGGAGGATCAAATGTTGATTGAAAACAATTTTTTTGCCTTGAATATTTTTTGTTAAACTAAGGTGGTTGTATGCTTGACAAGTGCTGAGTTTCATGAGGATCAAATGTTGATTGAAAACAAGTTTTTTGCCTTGAATATTTTTTGTTAAACTAAGGTGAGGCGTTCTTTTAATTTTTCATGTGTCAATTTTCATCCACGAGATCAATCTCATGTAGAGAAATGAGTCATATGGTGCTATATGATTATGCTATCACTCAAACTTGATTCAAAATATTTTCAATCTTTAATGAATAGAGTTCCAAATGATTAACACCACACATGAACATCATTTTATTAATCGAGTGGAGAGTTGAGGCATCCAATCTCTTAAGGGATTTATAGACTATTATATCATTTTTGGCTTATGAAAGATGAGTGCTTTATATGGTCATAACCTCATAGAATGGGTCCACAATAATTTGTTTGCCACTTTTGTGCAAGTACCTTCAAATATACTAATTCTCTCTAATAAATTCTTTATGGAAAATAAATAACTTTAGCTACTACTTTACCATAAAACTACCCAAAAAAATAATAACAGAAATTAGATAATATTATATGAAGAGCATTCTTGCGATTATTAGAATCTCAACTTTGTTAAACGTGGATCCTAAATTCAAGGCAATGGAGGAAAAGTTTACACTCAATACTTGTTTTGATAAACAACAACCTGAATCCCGAAATTCCCAGTTTTATTTGTGACATCACCTAATGAGTTCCAACAATGCCACCACCTTAGTTTTGCTTTAAGATACTTATTATGAGGAGAGAACTAGATATTAGAAACTTCCCCTCAATTCTTGCTGTTAACAAAATTGATCATGTTTGTCTTTGAATCATTGATTGCTTAATCAATTAGCATAATTACATTTATATGAGTAAAGCAATAGTCATTATCTATTTGAGTGTGACAAATAATGCTTCAACCTGTATGCAAGACATGGTGGAGGGGCCAATAATATTCCATGGAATCCTACTCATTTGGGGGCATAATAATGAATATATGTGCGGTAGTGGCGAATGACTAGTGTTGATTCTTATATTTAGAACATAACATGAATAAATTTTATTAACTTAAATTATTATTAATCTCTCATTCAACTGTTTTTTCAAATAATTTTTTTTTTCTTCATAAAGTGTGCTATAAATTTTCTCTTCTTGTTTTGTGAAAATAATGCAAATGACATAGTCAATTGGAATTGACTTTCCTCTATAAAAATTTAAAATAAGCATCTTGGCTTCTATTACAACCACGCCTTTGCAAACGCTAGTGAAAAAAACGTTCATAGGTTGTGGTCGAGTCTTTGTTAGGTGACATGTGAGATATGTCTTTGTTGTTCTCTTATGGGAGATAAGCCACATTATCAAAAAATGTTGAAATAACAACATCAGGGTTAATACAATGTGGCCATCATTGAAAAAAAAATTGATTTATACTATTACAGAGAGCAAGTGAAATGAGCATCTCTAGAAAATTCCTCGAAGAACCTTTGGATCATTCATGAATTGTGATCTTCAAAAGTCTACAGTTGCTCGAATGTCACATGGTTATTAAGTTGCTTGCTATGTTGAAAGAATTACCTATGTTCAAGATAATCTATAATATAATTCTTTGGCACATCTTTATTCATCATATTTAAAAGGATGTTAGATCTATTGTTATCCATGAAAGGACACTAATATCTCATTAAAGATATAAATCAAGCACAAAAAAAAAGAGAGAGAGAATAAGAGATTAAGTCTCAATAATTTCTTAAATTCAAAATCAATTAGTTTATAAAGGGCAAGCTTGTAAGCACTATATCTTGGCAACATTCCGAGTAACCCCTCAACCGGGAGTTCTGCCTAAAAAAGTAAGGGCTGCGGTGTCGAGTCTTCTATTGGTACATGGACAACTGTGTGGACTGATGGACTTACCAGTCTTGATCGTTACAAAGGTTGATGCTACCGCATCGAGGTCGTTGTTGGGGAGGAAAATCAATATATTGCTTATGTAGCTTATCCTTTAAACCTTTTTGAAGAAGGTTTTGTTACCGACATGTTTACTTCCATTGTGGGTAATGTATTTGGTTTCAAAGCCTTGCGAGCTCTGCGTCTGGAAGATCTGCGAATTCCCCCTTCTAATTTCAAAACTTTCCAAAGTCCGCCTCATGGCATCCAAGTTGAAAGAGACAAATTGAACAAAATTAGCTACACAATTTGGTTTCTTCATTTTTTTTTGGCTTGATAACAGTAGTTATATAATGGGTAAATCAAGTTTATAGTCAGCTACTAAAAATGAACTTTGGATGGTTTATAGATTTAGGTTATACAATGCAAGTTAGATCAACCTAAAAAGTGATTTAAAGTAATACAATAAGATTTCAATGCACATTTTTAAGATATTTTTAAAAATGAACTTTGGATGGTTTATAGATTTAGGTTGAACATTTTTAGCAAATTCTTAAGAAAAAAAATTTAATTGATTTTTGACTGGTGTTTAATAAAGTTCCTTAGTTGAATATATAGCCTTATCGAATGAGCAATGTTTTTTAGCGTTTTGCATTAGCACAATAGTTTCATTATTGAGTGGCTTTTTACTTAGGGACAAAATGCGAAATTAGTATATTCGTGATAGGGTTCGTGTATCTCTGATGATGGACAAAATTAGAGAGAGTTGTCTTAGATTTTTTGGTCACATTAAACGTTGACCATTTGATGATCCGATTAGGAGAATAGATATTTTAGATTCGACTTATGTTATTAAAGGCAGAGAGTAGATTACCCGATTAGGAGAGTAAACTTAAATGGAAAGTATGACACTAAATAGGACGCGATGGAGAAAAAGGATTCATGTAGCCGACCCCACATAGTGGGATCAAGGCTTTGTTGTTGTTGTTGTTGTAATTATGGACATCACAAAATTAAAGATGTCTTATTTAAGACTTAGTGATTTTTAAACTACAAGTGGCTCAATTTGGAAAGCAATCAACGACTTAATGAACATCATTTGAATTCCAATAAAACTTGAAACAAATGAGTGTCTGCTAACTACTATAAAATTGAGAGCATAATAACTTCACACTAAACTATAAATGATAAGAAGAAGAAGTATTCCTTTAAGTGTTTATTTTCCCACAAACAAATTGGTAAAACAGTCAGATCCAAAAACCAGTGACACAGTCATGATCTGATAATTAATTTTGAATATATTTGTAAAATAAATAAAATAAAAATAAGAAATGAAAAATAAAATAAAATAAAATGATCCCAGACAACCCTTAAGGCTTTACCATCAAAGAGTTCTTTTTAATTTTTGGAGTCTGAAAATTTTATTTCCTTAGCGGCCGTTTGGAATCGCTTTTGATTATTCGTTTTTTATTTTTCTTTTAAATTTTATTTGAAGTAAAAAATATTTGATATGTTATAACATAATTAGTTGTTATTAAAATACTAAAATAATTTTTAACTATTTTGAGTATTTTTAAATACAAGCAAATTAATTTTTTAAAACAAATTCTAAAAATCTAAAAAAATACACTTATAGATCTCGAAGAAGAGAAGATTAACAGGTAGAGAAAACTAAACTTTATTTATTTCTCACATGCATAGAATTTTTACAAAGGTATGTATTTATACAACAGAGAGTGACATACTTGTAATATTACTAAAAGGATCGAAAGGTAAATATACAAGTGCTTATATTAATACAAATTGGCTTTCCCTCTACAGTTTATGCCCTAGCTAACAACTATGACGCTATTCTCAGTAGGAAGTGCAGAGGAGGCAGTCCACAGAGGCCCATGTATGTCAAAAAACCCCCTTTCATGCGAACAATCTAGAGGAAGAAGTGCGAGCTTGCTTTTAAGGAGTTGTTGAAGAGTGGTCGAACGCGATTTAGTAAGTAGATCGGCAGGTTAATCTTCTAGCATGATATGCATTAGATTAATTTGTTGTAGCTTGAGATGATCACAGATAAAATGATAATCCACCTATAGCATCATTCTAGCCACTTTGACAGTTATAAATCCCACCTCTGCTCTTCCTACCTACATTGGGTCAGAGGATTAGAGTTTCCTTCCATTGAACTTAGAGCTATCGAGGTTCCCTTAGACGACAAAATTCACGAATTGCTGATGAGGGGATATCCGGTTATGTTGGGTCGACTACCTTCATGATCAGGTAGACTTCTCCGGTTATGTTAGGTCGACTACCTTCATGATCAGGTAGATTTAGGGTCCTAATAGCTTGGGATGACGGATCCGTGATATCTTTACTCGTCTATCTCTACCTGATTAGGATTACTCTTCTATTCATTTGTTTACCCTCCTTGAGCCCTGTCGCTCCTCTTGATGCTTCGTTGACGTCATCTTGCAGGCCCTGATTGTGGATAGACCGCGACCCATTTGGGATACAGTTATTCACTCTCTACCCTTATGACCCAGTCAGGCCTTAGAAGCATAGTGTGGACCCCACATAATGACTCAGTTATTTCATATGCCATGGTGGCTGACAAGCCGCCATTTGCACGGGATCGTGAGAGACGTACTCTCTGCCCGTATGGATTGGCGTGAGCTTTTAAGTCATCGGAATGCCCTGTGAGATAATTGTCTTTTTTGACACTCTATACTAGTCGTTATACAAGTGTAAGTAGAATTTCTTTAATCGAGAGTATTCTTGGGTACCCCTCAAAATGTAATTAACCAAAGATATACATCTCTTTGGGAGTTACTCTTAACCCCAAAACAAGTACACACACTTGACTCTCTGATTGTTAGTTACTATCATAAGCTATTCTTCATGGATATATTCTAAAACATTTTCGACTCGATCTTGTTTTGGGCGTACGCTCTTGCGCTATCACACAAAGTTTACC
Organism: Phalaenopsis equestris; assembly: GCF_001263595.1. Taxonomy (NCBI): domain Eukaryota; kingdom Viridiplantae; phylum Streptophyta; class Magnoliopsida; order Asparagales; family Orchidaceae; genus Phalaenopsis; species Phalaenopsis equestris. The sequence continues at coordinate 304,060 of NW_018164811.1, forward strand.
TTACGAAAGTTCTTCACGTGTTTTTTTCTCGCCTTTCATCATTGTCTTATGTCTCGTCTTTTTTGATTCTTCTTTCCAGGTGATCCATATGATCCGGAAGAGAGATTTATTTGGAAAAGAGATAGATACGACAATAGAAAAATGGTGACTCTTTCACAAAAAATAAAAAAGAGAAAGAAAATCGAAAACAACTGTAGCGTACTACAGTATTTCATTTGGTTTGTGCACATGAGGACGCAGCACAATTTGAAAGTATTCATATAAAAATGGTGAGACTAAATGGCTTTTTATTGACACTAAAATTTGAACTATGAATATTGTCATGACTATTCATATAAATTTGATGCGCCCGAGTATTCTTCTATGTTCAAGGAGCTCATTTCTCATAGAAAATCCTACGAGCAGCTCCCATCAAAGGATGAGTACTTTTTTTCCAAGTCTAAGGGGACTAAATCATACTTGGCCATGTAATGCAAACAATTAAGCCGTAGAATGCAAGACAATTTTCTATGCAACGACTGGACTGCACGGCCAATTACATGGGCCAAGTTGGCCAAGTAGCACGGTTGAACTTGGAGCATGTTTGTAATCTCTTGCACCTAGGGGTGTAAACGAACCGAACACAACTCCCGTACATGTTTCTTTCTTAATTGTTTTTAATGAAAAGAAGAAATAGAAAATATATATTCAAAAAGCAATGTGCTTGATCATACATGTACAACTGCATATATATATCTTGGTAAGCTTCATAGCTTACCTGAGGGTTTATAATATGGGGCATTATTTATTTATTTATTTTTCTATGTTCTAAGTTTGCAGCCTTCTTCAACACCCATTTTGCTAGACTTGCTGCTGCTTAGAATCATTTTTTGTTTCTCTGCAGCCACTCTCGAATCCCCTTCTCAGATTCTGAGAGCAAATCCTCACTTTTACCCTTTGAAAAACCTTCGATGAGCTCAAAGTACTCCTTGTAGTTACGATTGTAGTAATCATCCAACCTCTGAAAGCAAGCACAACAAATATAAAACAAACAAGAAAGCTTGCAAGCGGAAATGGAAAAGCATTCTTGGTTTGAAGCAAAGCAGTAGATCACACCTGTTTGTCATACTCTGGCTTCTTCTCTATTGACCTCTTCCGATACTCTGCGCA
>NW_018164811.1:305442-306486 GCF_001263595.1 Phalaenopsis equestris
CTGTTCTATGGTCCTCTTCCGATACTCTGCGCAATTGATGACGAAACTCAGATATGTATATTACTTGAAACAAGCAATTATGCATATGCATAACATAATGTATATGTTATGAGGAATTAAACTGGATCTAATTCAAATCATGTGTGAAAAGAACAGAGAAAATAAACTTCCAAACACACACACAATTTTTTATTAAACTTTCTAAATTAATGGGTACATTCCCCAGAAATGGTTATAGATTTAATTATGATTTCAATGGCAAAGTTTTAGAGGCACTAATCGCTTCCATGGAAGTCAAAAAATACAACTATATAGATGATGTCTAATAATTTATTTTTTTATGCTGCTTTGATCTTGCAAAATTTAGATGTATAAATTATAGAATTATGTCATAATATAGGGTAAAGTTTTGCTCCCCACCCACATTTTGATATGAAATTTAGGGCGAAACAACACAAGAATCGACACTAACCAAAATAACGGACAAGAGAATTAAAGAGGTTCGGCAAAAATATCTACATCCTCAGAAACAGAGCGACAAATTTACTATTTCAAAAGAGTTTATTAATTGAAGAATCACACCTTTTGATCACGTCATTCTTTTACAAGAAACAACTTTATTTCTCCTCTTATCTCTCTCTAGAGCCACACAAGAAAAAGATTGCAAGCAATAATTTACTCTTCTTCTCTCTTTCTCCTCCTCACGTAAGCCAAATCCAGAGGACAGCAGCAGAAGAAGAAGATGGAGAATAAGCCTTGCCCCTTTTTCAAGCCCGTCTACCTTTTGTTTGCAGCGATTCCAGGAGGCATGAATCTGTTTCTCCAACAACAGAGAAGAGCGGGGCGGTTTTCCTTTCTTGCGCAAGAGAGAGACGGGAAGGGCTTTTTCGCGAACGAGGGAGGAGCAGGAGGTTTCACGCGCACAAACGGAACGGGGGGTTCTGATTCGCTAAGGAGAGATGGAGAGCAAGGGTTTCGCGAGAGTCGGGAGAGGCAGATATCGTGAGAGACGGGAGAAGCAAGGATCGGTTATATATATATATA
>NW_018164811.1:306496-320589 GCF_001263595.1 Phalaenopsis equestris
ATATATATAGTAATATTAACCGGGCTCCATCAATAACACATTTCACTAGTGAAGTTTTTTCTTTTAAACAAAACTAAAAAAGACTAAATCAATCAGCCAAACCTTGAAGCAGAGCATTCATTGAGTCAATGCCTTGAGGTCCGACTGCTGTTGCTACCAGGAAGGAAAAGAGAGCTCTTCTTCCGCAGTTTTGGTTTAGCTTAAAGGGCTGGAAGGAAACCAATGATGTTACTGAGGTAGAAGCTAATGGCAGCTTGGTTGAAGCTGTAATTCCCAGAGTCCGAAAGCCATGGGAACTCATCTTCAGGTTTTTATTCCCTCCAAGAATGGAATTGTGAGAGAGTAGAGCAGAGCTGCTGTAATCCATGCGCAAACATAGACCACAGCTTTGGATAAGATAACAAGTAAATGTCGGCAGCGCCGGCCCACTCCAATAACCACAATTTAAAATACTTTACTCGGCAACTATTGATAGATATTTTTAATCATGAATTTGTGTTAATTTTCTTAATCATGAATGTTTCTATTAGTATTTAAGTATATTAATCATCTCAGAATCGAGCCACTCAAGGTGCAAGATTTAATTATAAACATATAAGAATCCAAGATAATTTGACCGTTCAATTGATTTCTCATAAATCTTAAATGCTTGATATGAATCTATTTGAATTCGGGTTATGCCACTTTAATGTTGCATTTTATCTCTAGAGCTGGTCCAGAATATCAATTATCAAAAATGATAGTTTAAGTCAAGATGGATATTCAAAATATTTATTGATTTACTTTATTCTAAGCTCAAAACCTTGCTTGAATTTAATCTGTAATTGAAACTTGTTTATATTTATGCATAACTCTGTTATTATACATAGGTATGCTTAATGTGAAGATCGAGTTATCTTAATTATGTTAAACGCAATTTTAAATTTGAATTAAAATTCAACATTTTCTTGGTTTGTTATTATTTTTTTAAATTTTCAATCAATGATATGGAAATTCAAAACGATTAAAATCAAACTTAGTTCAATATGTTGAATTTTTTTTTCTCTGGGATCAAACATTTCATTTATTTTGGCAAAATGTTGACGAGTCAAACAAGAACAAGTAAAAATGTGCTGAGTTAAGAAAAATAATGCATGGAATGCTCTAAGATTCATGCAATCGTCAACTAAATCAAATTCATTATTCATGCATTTGATAAATATTTGATATAGCTTTTAGTGCAAGGGTTGCCACTGATAAAAACCCTCATTTTACAATTAATACAACGTAGTTTTAACTGATGATACAGCTCAAATGTGATTGAATGCAGAGGAAGATATTATTGAAATTTTTGATGCATTTATTTTTGCCTCAAAATATATTTCAAAGAGGCTTCCTTGAACTCCATCTATCAAACATGGCGAAACATTGCTGGGGCCTGTACTCTGGAGCAGTATGTCCTGCATCCTGAAATTAAAACAAACATACAAGAAACTAGGACCATTACTAACAAAAGATTAATCAACAAACAATTGGATGGATTCATAACAAAGGAGCTTAAAGATCAAATTAGAGCAACTACATATTTTAGTTACCCTCACTGTCGCAAAAGTTAAATTGTGTGAATACTGCACCGTATACCTAAAGAATTGGCTAAACATTAGGAAAACCTCTTTATATATATATATGAATAAATTAAATGCCATGCTTCAAATTAATGTCATTCAGTCAGTCGAAAAGTAATTATCAGTAATTGAGAGGAAATTACCCTGCAACTTGATTATCCACGCTCCATGATCTCCATGGATCCTCAACCGTAAAGTTTAAGGATTTAATCCACACCTTAGTGCCCACAAATGGGATGAGCATGTCATGGTCCCCACTGTTTCAAAAAAAAGTATGGAAAATATGTACCATATTGATTATAAATTAATTATTATTCCTTTTCAATCAATAAATAGCTTACAATATTTTTACCTGTAAACTAGAGCTCGGTAACCTCTTTTCAACAGATTCAGCTGATAAGGTAAACTGCTTGGGATGTCTTTTACGTAATCCAAGGTGTTGCACCTCTGCCATTCCCTCACAGTTCCCTGCTCCATAATGCATGCCCACAAAAGAAATAGGATCGGCAGTGTGTGTGTGTTTGCGTGTGTGTGTGTATAAGTTTTGAATGTAGTAATTATACAAATTAAGTGTGGATCTATATATGGATCTTACCTTCTTGATTTGAAGGGCTTCTCGGGTGACATTTTTGTTTGCCCAGAAATAGCCAAGGTAATAAGCATATCCCTGCAGCAACAGAAGTTGGCATCATGAGCTTGTTCGATCGCACTCAAGTATATAAAACAGATGAGAAGGATATAAAACTTTGCAGCGGAGCTCAGGAGCCGGCGGTGGACGGAAGAGGCGGTTCCCAAAGTTGTCCTCTTTCAGTGATCTCTTGTAGTATTCTCCGGCGACGTCTTTAGGCCTTGGGAAGTCCACCGCACATTTGGGCTCCAACACGTCTGTCTCCGACAACTCCCAGCGGTACTGCATGTATCCCCTGTTACATCTTCAAACCCACCACACCATACATCTCTCTCATGTAAATATTTTCATTTCTTACTCTTTGAAAGGTTTTGAGGTGAGCAGCACACGCGGCAGTTGTTGGACTTTCGTCGTTTTGTCCCGCACAATTCTTTTGCACAAGCTAAAACATTCGAATTTAAGGGTTAATTATCGATCAGGAATCTTTTTCATAAACACATACACAAATTCATTAATTATTTAATCTGCAATGTATTTCTTGCAGGAAATTCTTACCCCGGCAAATTCATCAGAGATGATACCCATTCCAAGGGCGAATGGAACTCGAGCTTTGACATCAATTTCTTCACCTGTCCTTGGATTCCCAATAATATAACCCTGAAATAATTCATAAACTTCTTTCAATAATAATATATGTTAGGTATCGCTCATATACCATATAAGGGACACATGCAGGGGCAGAACGGAGCAAGCAGCGGAGCGGAGCAGAAGAATTTGTCTAATGGGCGGAGTTTTGTTACGTGGATTGGGGGTGCGGGGGCAATGCCCCACGGTACGGTACAGGGGTAATCCTGTAATCATATATTGTGCTCCAGAGTTATATATATATATATCTGTTTGTAACCCTAGGGCTTATTCTGTATTCTGTACTCTTTTCTGAAATTGAAGGAAAGCCGTCGTTCTACTCACGAGGACATAAGTATCTTTGCCGAACCTTGTTAAATCTCTTTGTGTTCTTCTAGATTTGTGTCGATTCTTTTTTTTTTTGCCCTAAATTCTCAATAAGTGGCATTAGAGCGAGGCTATACGGCAGAGATTTGCAAGGAAAATTTTGGTGCAGGAAGGACGAATTTCGACGATTTGGTTCGACTAGGGCTTCGACGGTTTGACACAGGAAGCGTCCAATTGCGGAAGTTCGACGAATTTGGCTGGGCATTCTACGGTTCAGTGCGGGAAGAGTCGCTCGCAGCGTTCAGTGCGGGCTCGTGTGACAGTCTGCGAGCACTTCGGCTCGACAGGATTGCATGGAGTTCGCGTGACCAGGCGAGAGGGTGTTATGCAGAGAAAAACCCCGCGAATCGCAAAAATTTTGCAGAGAATTTTGCGAGCAGTTACCGAGCAGGCGAATCGCAATAACTAGACCAACAAGTGAATCACGGCAGATTGGAGGAGTTCGTGAAGGGGCTTCGTTGTTTCAACCAGAGTAGTTCGTGAATATCACAAAGCATCGCAGGGGCCACCTCGGGCTCTTCTTCGCAACCGAGCAGCGAAAGATTTAGGAAGGAGTTTGCAGAAGTTTTTTGGTCTTCTCAATCAGATTGCCTTCGCATTTTGCAAAGACAGAAAATCTCTAGTTTAATGATTTCGCTTTATCGCAAGACATGATAAGTTCTTGGTAGGAGTAATCGTAGTAATCTGCGATGACAATGTCTGGTGTAAAATTTGAAGTGGTGAAGTTTGATGAAGCTGGTAAATTCAGATAGTGGCAAACAAGAGTGAAAGATTTATTGGCACAATAGAGAATCTTAAAGACTTAGCGGGCAACGAAACCAGATGTCATGGAGGATGAAGATTGAGAAGAATTGCAATAACGAGTGGCAATAACCATGTGTTTATGCCTGACAGACGAGGTTATGTATCACGTGATAAATCTAAAATCTTCATGGGAGGTATGAAAGAAATTGGAAACTCAGTTTATATCCAAATCTCTGACGAATAAACTGTATCCGAAGCAAAAGTTGTATGGGTTAAAGATGCAAGAAGGTTCTGATATAGCACAACATGTGAATGACTTCAAACAAATAATCAAAGATTTATCACAACTTGATGTGAGTATTGAGGATGAAGAACGAGCAATGATTCAACTATATTCATTGCCTTATTCTTATGAACACCTGGTGACTACTATTAATTTTGAGAAAAAAACTATCAAAGTTGATGAGATTACTGCAACATTGTTGGCTCACAACGAGTGGAAGCAGAATGCAGGGGAAAACTCTCATGGTGATAATTTATCTGTCAAGGGTAATCAAGATCGTGGAAGGAAGAAAGAGAAGAAGAGTTCTGGAATGAGAAATTCCAGATCAAAGTCTAAAGACAAAAGGACGATTCATTGCTATAAGTGCAAGGAGTCATGTGATATGAAGAGAGATTGTCCAAAAGATCAAGAAGCAGACTGAGGAGAAACGTGATGCATCATCGAAGTCTGTAAATGTGGTGCAGAGTGACAATTCAGATTGCAGTGATGGAAATATACTTTCAGTTTGATCAACTCGGTTCATGGATGCATGTATTCTTGATTCAGGATGCTCCTATCATATAACACCTAACAGGGAGTGGTTTACTTCATATAGGTTAACTAATTCCGACTCAGTATATTTAGGTGATGATAAATGCTGCAATATTGTTGGTAATAGTGAAGTCAGAATTAAGATATATGATGAAACTGTTAGAACATTGTGGAATGTCAGACATATTCCAGATTTGAAGAAGAATTTGATTTTCTTGGGTACTCTAGATAGAAATGGTTTCATTCCTTAGGCATATGAGGATATGGAAACCATCAGAATTGTTAAGGGGGCACTGACTGTGATTAAAGGAAAGCTAATGATTAAAGAAAAGCTAACTGCGGTAATATCTATAAACTGTTGGGGAGTACAATTGTAGGTGGAGTTCATTCTGTGGAGTCAGATGATGATAATACAAAGTTATGACATATGCGTCTGGGTCATCTTAGTGTCATCTTCTGGGTCATCTTAGTGAACGTAGATGGTGGAATTGCATAGAAGAAACCTATTACATGGTGTTAAAAGCAGTAAACTCGATATTTTTAAGTTTTATGTTCTTGGAAAACAGACTTGAGTCAGTTTTATGACTAGAAAACATAAAATCGAAGGGATTATTGATTATGTGCATTTTGATGTATGGGGCCCTTTTAGGGAATCTTCATTGGGAGGATCTCTGCATTTTCTTACATTTATTGATGATCTCTCCAGAAAAGTTTGGGTGTATTTCTTAAAGCAGAAATCTCTTCATTGGGAGGATCTCTGCATTTTTTTACATTTATTGATGATCTCTCCAGAAAAGTTTCGGTGTATTTCTTAAAGCAGAAATCTGAAGTATTCTCTAAATTCAAGCTGTGAAAAGTTGAGGTAGAGAACCAAACTGGCAGAAATATCAAGTAGTTGAGGTTTGATAATGTCAAGAATACACAGATTTGCAGTTTCAAAAGCATAAGATTCGTAGTCATTTTTCAGTGTGCAAGACACCATAATAGAATGGTGTTGTAGAAAGGATGAGCATGTCCTTAACTGAAAGGGCAAGATGCTTGAGACTGAATGCAGAACTTTCTAAAAGTTTTTAGGCGGAGGCTGTGAATATGACATGATATCTCATCAATAGATCACTTCAGGAATCATTAAGTGGCAAGGTTGCAGAAGAGGTATGGATAGGTAATCCAGTTAATTTCGATCATTTACGAATTTTTGTTTGTCCTGCTTATGTGCATTTATTTGGGGATAAAAGATCAAAACTTGATACAAAATTCAAGAAGTGCATCTTTCTGGGGCTACAAGAAAGGTGTGAAGGGATACAAGTTTTGGGATCCGATTGCAAAGAAGATGATGATTGCAAAGAAGATAAAGAAGATGATGATCAGTAAAGATGCAGTGTTTGATGAGCAGTCTATGTTGCAGCAGAATCAAGACAAGGTGCCAGAGAATAGTTCCAGTTCAGATACAGTGCAACATCCAGTAGCAATTGAGATAGTTGAAAGTTGAGAACCAACACCTGGTGATTCCAATACAGATGATTTACAGAATTAGATTGTTGCCAGCGATAGACAGAGACACGCCAATATAAAACCTAATAGCAGATTGGGTTATGAAGACTTGGTCTCTTGTGCACTTCTCATCAGTAGCGATGATCCAGCCACTTTTCAAGGAGCTATCACCAATCAAGAGAAAGAGAAATGGATGGGTGTAAGGGTTGAGGAGATGGAGTCTTTGCAAAATCACACATGAGAACTAGTTCAGCTTCTTGAGGGAAAGAAGGCTATTGGGTGCAAATGAGTGTATAAAAGTGGGTGCACAAAAAGAAACCGGCAGTATCAGAAAAAGAAGGGAAAAAGTTTAAGGCTCGAGTAGTAGCAAAGAGATTTTCACAGTAGAAGGGGATAAATTATGATGAAATCTTTTATCCTATGGTCAGACATACTTTAATCAATGTAGTGCTTGCATTAGTAGCTATTTGGGATTTACATTTAGAGCAGATGAATGTTAAAACTATTTTTTTGCATGGTGATTTGGAGGAACATATTTACATGGAACAGCCATAATGGTTCACTCAACCTGGACAGGACCATCTAGTTTGCAGATTAAAGAAATCGTTGTGTGGATTGATGCAGTCTCCAAGACAATGATACAAGCGATTTGACTCCTACATGATTCATATTGTCTACAAGCGATGTGAGTATTTTTGTTGTATTAAGTGAAGAGTATTGATGATCTTTCTATTATTTTTTAGTTATTGTATGTTGACGATATACTGATTGCTGCAAAGAATATGAATGATGTTTGTGGTTTGAAAACTTTATTGAGCCAGAAATTTGACATGAAAGACTTGGGTCCTACGAAGAAAATTCGTGGAATGGAGATTCATCGAGATAGAGACTCAAGACGATTATGTTTATCTCAACGAGGTTATGTTGAGAAAGTGCTGGACAGGTTTTAGATGAGCAAAGCAAAGCCTGTGAGCACTCCATTGATAAATCATTTTATGCTTTCTTCAGAACAGTGTCATAAGACAGATACAGAAATCGAATACACGACAAAGCTTCCATATGCCAATGAAGTTGACTGCTTAATGTATGCAATGGTGTGTACTCGTTCTGATTTGACTCATGTTGCTAGTCAAGTCTATAAATACATGTCTAAACCAGGAAGACGACATTGAGAAGTAGTCAAATAAATTTTCAGATATCTGAAGGGTACTGTAGGACATTGAATTAATTTAGGCAATTAGCAGAATGATCCTTCAGTTGTGGGGTACGTTGATTCAGACTATGCATGTGATTTGTATGACAGAAGGTCTACAACTTGGTATGTGTTTACTCTTGGTGGAGGGCCTATATGTTGGAAATCAATAGTTCAGTCTATTGTGATATTATCTACAACTGAAGCTGATTACATGACAGTAGTTGAAGCTGCTAAAGAAGCTTTATGGCTTATTGGGCTAGTAAAGGAATTGGGTGTTGAGCAAGGCGGAGTTCAATTGCATTGTGATAGTCAAATTGTTATTTATCTTGCTAAGAACTAGGTGTACCATGTGCAAACAAAGCACGTTGATGTTAGGTATCACAAGATCAGAGAATTGATTACTTATGGTGATATTTTGTTGCAAAAAGGTCATACTTATGAAAATGCAGCTGATATGTTGACCAAGCCAGTTACTATCAACGAGTTCTTGCATTGCTTTGACTTGTTAAATGTTTGCAGTTGTTAGACAACATGACAGCCCAACCCACTTTAGATTGTAAGAAACTTCATAATTTATTTCTCCTAAAGGGGCTGGATATTCGCCAAGGTGGAGATTTACTATGTATGACCCATATACCATATAAGGGACAGATGCTGGAGCGGAACAGAGCGAGCAACGGAGCGGAGCAGAAGAATCTGTCCAATCAGGGGAGTTTCGTTACGTGGGTTGGGGTGCGGGGGCAACGCTCTGTGTTATGGTACAGAGATAATTCTGCAATTACATATTGTACTTCAGGCTTACATATATGTCTGTTTGTAACCCTAGGACTTATTCTGTATTCTGTACTCTTTTCTGAAATTAAAGGAAAGTCGTCGTTTTGCTTCCAAGAATGTAGGCATCTTTACTGAACCTCTTTAAATCTTTATGTGTTCTTCTTGATTTGTGTCGATTCTTATTTTTCTTTGCCCTAAAATCTCAACAATATATTAATCATTAGCATAGTAGTTTTTCTTTATATATATATATATATATATATATTATGATCACTGATAATTCTCATGCCAGCGGCCGGCACATGAGTGTTCATACTGAATTTTCTCCTTGAGAAATTAATGAGTAAATACCTGAAGATTAATAAGGGGCCCATCTTCCACTTCATTTCCTGTGATTAAAACAGTGAGAATAATTAACTAATATTAGAAATTGAATGAACATTCTAATAATTAAAAAGAAGAAAAAACAAACCTTGTGCAATCAATTGAGCAACGATGGGGACTATCATGCCGCCTTGAGAATCTCCAGCCACATAAAAGTCGTTGGAGTGAAAACGTGGGTGCTCAACTAACCACTACATTACGTAGCATATATGAGATAATCTGTAACGCTCAAGAAATAAAATATTTATGTATAAACTGACGGGGGAAGCGGTATCAGACCTTTTTAAGAAACACATAAACCTGGTTAGAACAAGAAGCGTCCCCTGTCTTATAGTTTTGAGACACAGGTGGGCTTGAGAATCCAGCCCCAGCCGGGTAATCCACGAAAATAATGCTAGATACCTAATTATTTTATCAAAATAGTTAATATACTAGCTAGTAATATATGAAGATAAAGAAAATATGATCAATTATACCTTCGTCCAAGAGTAAGGATTTTGATAAAGAGTTGGCACAGTCCCATCGTAAGCAGCTATTCGAAATTTTACTGGGCCTGCATGTGTACACATAAATGATAAATTAATGAAACATCTTCATTAATTTGCTTACCAGCAAATTAAAAATGTTAAAAAATAACAAGGGGAGAAAAAGGAAAAATTGGAATAACGATCTTCCAACTAACTACAATGACAGACTCACCAATTTCGAAGAAGAGAGCGGTGAAGCTGGAACAACCTGGGCCACCACTAAGCCATAGGAGGACTGGGTCCTCACTGGCGTTTCTCTCCGACTCGATGAAATAGTAGAACAACTCCACCCCACTTACTTCATCCACTGTCAAATACCTGCACGATTATTGATGCATTTTCATGTCCCCTCTCCTATTTATTCTCTAATTTCCTTCTAGTTACAAGCAAACAAATGAGCCACATGAAGATTAATTGGATGGGCTCACCCGGTTTCCATACGGAAGGGAAGTGGCGCCGCATTGAAGCCTGGGAGATGCTTAACATGAGTTGCAGAGCGAGAAAATGGGCACAGCATCATCAACACGACGAATAAACTAATTAGCCGAACAAGAGATCTCCGACGAGCCATCGCCGGACTCCGTGAAAAAGAGACGGAAAGGGAGAATGTGTGAGCTTGCGCGTGAAGGGGGGCGAAGGACGGTCATAATATAGCACGTGCCTGCCATGGCAAATGACCGAGAAGACTGTTAGGTGACTTTAGTGTCAGTGTCTCAACTTAACCTACCGACCTAACGGTCTTCAGTTGCTTTTCCTTGCTCCATTATGTGGAATGTCCGCGGTCACTTTCGAAAGCATTCTAGAATTTATGCATCGGATTGAAATTCAGTTTGTTCCATTGGTTTTCAAGCTTTTTATCACTATTTATCGTATTATATATATATATATATATAAAATAAAAAAACAACTCGTGGCTCCGTGCGCGTTAATAATAAAAGAGGTTACAAAGTTGGGGAGGAAAGAGGTTACAAAGTTGGGGAGGGATAGTGGATCCCCAAAAGAGGTTACAAAGTTGGGGAGGTATAGTGGATCCCCATCTAAAAGCAAAAAAAAAATACATCATAGACCTAGGGGTTCCACTCGCCACTGTACAACTCGCCACAGTACAACTCAACGTGAAATAAAATGAAAAAAGTAAAGTAAAAAAGACATCCCAAAAACACATGTGATCCAAAATGTATACCAAAAGAAAAGTATACCCAAAAAAATACATGTACACCAAATCTCATATCATTTGTAGTGAAGAGCAGCAAGAACGAAATAGAGGCTTCTTGGTCCAGTGAGAAATAGAACAAAAAACATCCAACCCTGCAAACAGTAAATAGACCCTATGCCAAGACAAAAGGAGGTTGCCACATAATAAAAAGCTCGAAATAGTGAAGGTTGCATGAGCATAAATATTGGTTCTTAGAGAGATGGTTATTCTTAAGTAAGTAAAATTTAAGCCCCCAAAGCACAAAAAACAGAAATAACAAAGTGAATAGCAGTTTTGTATCTTTAAGGCCAGCATTGTTATCCAAAATTTCCAAATATTATAAATGTCTGTAGCTCATGCAGTCTCATGCAGTCTTATTACGTAAAATGGAGTCCCGGTCAAACAAAACCGAGCCTAACACGTTGTCCAGCAGGAAAAACTGGACTAGAAAAACCTTCTAGCCACCATCCAAGTGCCAATAGTTCTAGTTGCATCATTTCGAAAATAAGGATCACAACCAAGAAAATCTAAGCTCAAAATAGTGTCCAATATAGACAACCTGGAGCAAAACCAAATATCATAGCCGTAGCAAGTAAAAGGAGCCATTGGCCTCCAAACAAAGATAAGGAGCCATGAGCCACCAAAAGTAAGGCACTCAAAATTTTGGAGCCTTGGGCCTCCAAAAATATTAGTGGGGTGATAATTGATGAAATTATAATCATAATTCCTGAAAGACATGATAATTAAAAGGATTCATGGGCCTCCAATAAAAGAAGAGCATGGGACACTAGAAATAAAAGAGCCATGGGCCTCCAAATAACCCTGGGAGTTTAACAGAAAGAGCCTGAACCGATGAGCATAAGTAACATAAGTAAAGTTTAGTCAATCCCCATAATATAAGCTGAAACCGCCAGCTACCCAGCACAAGATGATAAGGGGAATAAAAAACAGAAAACCTTCAGCACTTCCCTTAGAAAGAACAAGCCAATCAGAGTAGAATGGGATAATAGTGAAAAGATTCAACATAAAGCGCCATCATCTCCTCAAATAAGGAGTATCCATTATATCACTTAGTATATAGCTTTTAAGGGGTGTATACACACACACACACACACACACACACACACACAATTACATAAATTAATAAAAATTAATATAGAAATAAAAAGGATTTTATTCATGCATAGGCTTAAAGATTCTCTGTTTTGCCATTTGAACCTGCAGTTTGACTCATTTCCTGCAGTTCAACTACAAAAACAATTATGTATGGATTTCAGACTTGACCAGTTGCCAGTTCACGATTGAATCGGTTGAACAAGCTTGTCCGATCTGATTTTTAAAACTTTGATAATAACAAATTGGGCTACAACAAATATAGTTGTTGACTATAATATTGATAGTTGCCCACAAAAGCTTAAGTAATGGCTGTAATAGTAGTAATTTGACACAAAGGCTTTATTTGTAAATAGTATTCAACAGTAGTTGACAACAAAAGTTGTAGTTGATTGCTACAAAGGTATGAGTTTGTCATCAAAGCTAAAGTAGATGGCCACAATTACATAATTGCTAATAAATGATATGGTTGGAAACTATGACAATAGTAATTAGCTACAAAGGCAGTAGTTGGGGGCTAAAATAGTGGCAGTTCGCCACAGTTGTTCTAGTTGGAATTTGTAATAATACTAGTTAACCACAAAGGCTGTAAATGATGGTTGCAAGAGAAATATTTGACCACAGTGGTCGTAGTTGGAAACTATACAATACCAATTAGCCATAGAACTATAGTTGGTGGTTGTAATATTTTGACATGTTTTACTTTCTATTGCATGTTTGCATATTTGGATTGTTTTTTCTGTTTCTTTTTTGTTCATCTGGAATGCTACGAAAATAATAATCTACACTCATTAAGGTCCTTAAAATTATTAATTTTCTACTCAAAATCCTAATAATAAAATATCGACATGATGAAAAGTTGGGATTAAAATTATCACAACTTTTAAAAATCTTCTTTAATTTCTCTGCATGACATTCTGGTCGGTTTTAAAATGGGTTGCATAACATGGCTCCCACACAAGTTATAATTAATAGGGCCTTCATATTAGGACTTATCAGCTAACTGCATCATATGTATGTTTAGAGGAGAAGCCCCCACACTTTTTTAACCCTACTGACCAAGCATAGATTTCCACTTAGGTGGTTGTCTAGTGTGCATAAGTCATTACAAAACTCCCCAACCTAGAGGGGGTGTAATTTCTTTTATTAGAGCGTTTCCACCTTTGTAGCTGGACCTCATTTTATCTTCTTTCCACCGGCAACCTTGCCACTTCGGCGGGTATAAGTCCCATCTCTTAGAGTTTTAACTGATAGTCATAGAATAAAGTATCATTCCTTTTATATTAGGGCTATCGAGGTTCCCGTAAATGACACAATTTACAGATTACTGATCGGAGATCTCTGAGTGTGTTGGGTCGACAACCTTTACGACTAAGAAGACTTAAGGTCCTAGTAGCTTGGGATGATAGGTCTGTGGTGTCACGATCTGACTACCTCTACTTGTTAGGGATTATTTATCCCTTCCTTTGACTATCCATTTTGAGCTATGTCGCTCCTCTTGTTGTCTTTGATATCGTCTTCATGATCTACTTACTCGACCTATCATTGAGAGGTTTATCACAGGTATGCTCTCTACTTTTTCTTTCTCTTGTTTGGCGTGTTTGTCATATGTCCGTCTTTTCTGGTTCCTCTCTTCCCCTAAACATTCGCAGCCTTATTCGGAAAAGAAAAGTATATGACGATGGAAAAATTGATGATTGCTTCAAAAAATAAAAAGAAAAGGGAACGAAAACAACGAAGTAGAATGCTACGCTAATTATTTGCGTCAGAATAATTTGACCCAACGAAATTAACATTACAGATCGACCCCCAAATTATCCGTGGAAAATATCACACATAAATCCGACGATAATCCTCAAATATCATCGAATTTACATTTGATTAGTGTCTAATTTGGCCGACACAATATTGTTAATTTCTTGTAGTGACGACTTATTGCGTAAATAATATAATAAAAACTGCCGGCAATATTGTTATTAATAAGCGAAGAAAATTCAATTGTTATGTCATCACAAATAACCCAACCCTAAACCATCCCTAGACAGTCGGTAATTTACATTATTTCTTACGGATGAAGCAGTCGCTTATTAAAAAACTGTGTCAATTAGCACCCTGCCATAATCGGTGTATAATGGTCATCGGTTAACATCTGCTTTTAACCAACGACATAAGGCATCATTAATGATTAAATCCGTTGGAAAAATTTTTACTGATTATAAGCGACGACATTTTTTGTTGTTACGTCGTCACAAATAACCCAGATTAGAAATTGTCACTATACCGTCGGAAAATGAAACATTTTTTGCGACACAAGAATAGATCGTCGATTTTAGCGCTTTTTTTCTAAAGTGAAATCATTCGATAAGAGTACTTTGGTTGTAACCGCCTCTTATGATATCATTTGACGGCAAAACCACATGAATAAAGGACTAGGGTCACTTCCTTACTAGCAGGGAATTATTTTGAGTTTGAATACAGTAATATATTTGATATGACATTGATTCTATGTGAGCTCAGGTTATTATTAGATTTGGTTACCTCGACAAATGATTTGGAATGGTAGAAAGATTTTGTTTTCTCTTTTTAGTGAACTTCATTGTTATATATATATAT
>NW_018164811.1:330853-336120 GCF_001263595.1 Phalaenopsis equestris
AAGAGAAGAGCCTACTACTCCACAAACAACAAGTAATCTAAGCCGACTCATCCTCATCAACTTCAATGAAAATTCAAGTGAAAGAGTACCACACTTCAGAAGATTAGAAGAACTTTATGAAGTAACTATGAATCAAGATAATCTTACTCTTTTTTGTCTCTTTGCCGACTGTGAACCCATTGATTTCTAAGAAGCCATACAAAGCAATAAGTGGAAAGATGGAATGGATGAAGAAATCATGACAATCAAGAAGGAATGACACATGGGAGCTAGCTTCACTTCCTAAAGGGCATAAGGCAATTGATGTGAAGTAGGTGTACAAAGCAAATAAGAATTTCAAAGGAAAAATTGAAAGATACAAGACAAGATTGGTGAAAAAAGACTACAGTCAAAGAGAATGCATCGAAAGAAAGGAGATACAAGTGGAGTATGTGAAGTCACAAGATCAAGTTGCACATATTTTTACCAAGCCACTTAAGTGTAAAGACTTTATTAAAATGAGAAGTTTACTTGGAGTCACAAAATCAAGTTTAAGAGGGGGTCTTAAAATATAAACTTGATTTTAGTTGTTTAAATAAAGTCTAATTATGTCTCATCTAGAAACTTAATCTAGAATATGTGGTAAGTATGAAATTATTGTGTGGTAGGTGTGGTAGGTGTGGAATTATTATGTGGTAGGTATGAAGTTATTTGTAACCATTAGATTGGAATTGTAGTGACACAATTTCAGCCATTAATTTAGGAGGCGTCACTAGCATAAATAGGGGTGGAGTCTTTGAGTTTTTCAGTCATTAATTCAGGAGGTGTCACTAGCATAAATAGGGGTGGAGTCTTTGAGTTTGTATCAAGCTAAGTAAATGTGATAAATAAAAGTGAAGCTTCTTTCATAAATTTTTATCCTTTGTCATATCCTAAAAGGTTCTCCGTTCCAACATTTATTTTAACAAAAGCAAAAAGCCACTTAAATGTGCCAATTTTAAACATTGATTATTTTATTTTATTTTTATTTTTGAGAAACTGTTATGCATATTAGACTTCAGCTATGCTATATCTCTTGCAATGAAATGGGATAAATTGATTTTTTCCATCGATATGTTACTTGAAAAATTTATCCCATCAAATTAGAAATTTGAGGCAATTCTTAAACCTTGAAATTTCCGAATATTTGAGATTGATATTTTACTAATCCATTTCCTAATGAATTAATTATTTATGCAGATTGTACAAGCTGTAGAGATTTCTTTTCAGTTTCTTATCAGGTGTAACAATCACCCTTTTTACATCTTTTACAGTATAAACAATCTGGAATACATACAAAGCATGTAATAATCACAGAGGCTTATGCGAAATCCACCTGCTAAGCATAGCGAAACACTGCTTCGGCTTGTACTCTGGTGCTGTGTGACCTGCTCCCTGAAATCAATTAAAGAAAATTAGGACAAAATGAACAAGTTGTTGTAACATTGGGTTTCATAAACTGTTTCCAATGCTTCAGAAGCTAAAACAATTACCTTCACTGTTGCAAAAGTTAAATTATAGTTGTAGGACACTGTGTATCTACAGAGTAGAAAGAGAAAACTATCAGATTAATCATCCTATATTCCGAAAATTCAAAATAGTAATATTATTAAAAGGGTTATATAAATTTCTGTTAGCAGTTAACAACTCACCCTGCAACTTGGCCCCCAACTTTCCATGATCTCCACTCATCCAAAACTGAGAAGTTTAGGGATCTAATCCACTGCTTGGTTCCCACAAATGGAATAACTATATCATGGTCGCCACTGCATGTATCATAAAAAAGAATTTACATAATTATAGGGGCGCAAAAGAGAAGAGTGGAGCTCTGTCATTACATAATGTGAGCTGGAGCACTAGCCTACTTACTATAAAGAAAAGGTAGTTCAAGAATAAAATGATCCATGATCCAGTGGTTAGAAGAGAAGATTGTCTCTTTAAGATTATGAATCCATAACCATTACTAAAAATAATTTTAAAAAATGAAGTCAAATTCAAATAGTTTTTCTATTGGGAGCACGTGAAGAAGAAAGATAAACTAAGAGAAAAAAAAAGCATATTAGAAATATTTGAGATTATTTTCGTAAAAAAAACTATAAATTAAACCCTCACCTGTAAACCAAAGCCCTATAACCCCTCGTTGTAAGATTAATTTGATACTCAATATTGTTGTTCAAATCTACATTGAATTGCAGGTTATTGCACCTCTGCCACTCTACCACAGTTCCCTGTTCCTCAACATGTATTATATAGTTCCAAATAATACAATTAGAGAAAAAATATCCCCTCACTATATTTTCCTTGCACTAGAACTATCAGACATGTTAGAATACAAAAATGCTTATATATATGCTCAAGCCAATACCTTCTTGACGTTGAGAGCATCTCTAGTGACATTATTGTTTGCCCAATAGTACATAAGATAATAAGCATAAGTCTGTGGCAAAGAGAGAGAGAGATATATATCTAATGTCAAATTGCTGAAAAAGTTTTTGGCAGAAGTGATCGGTCTTCTGAAAGAAAAAGAAAGAAGGAGATTACTCTGCATTTGATATTAGGAACTAGTGGACGTGTCAAATAGTTTGTACGTATTTCTTCCATAGACCTCTTTCGTGTATTAATATCTTTCGATTTAGCCAATGCCACAACACATATGGGCTCTAATATTTGTGCAATCATTATTTCAGATAAAAACTGCAAAATTGTTTCACAATCGTTAGCTTCATTCTTAAGAATTTTTAAGAAAAAAATGTTTAAAATTTTATAAAGGAATGAGCTAAGTTCCATGAAACTCACTCACTTGGTCAAATGTTTGCATGTTCTTAACACACAAGGAACTCGATTTATCCTCTTCGTTACAGTTTCTATCTATTGACTAAAATATATGATGAAAATTTCTTAATAAGAACTCACAAAAAATACACCAAAGAAAGAACAAAATCCATCACCATGAGATGAAGGATTTACATGATAGAGTTCCTCTGATATAATTCCCATTCCACAAGCAAATGGAACTCTAGAACTAAAATCGACAGTTGTGCCTGTTACCGGATTACCCATTATATATCCCTACAATCAATCAATTTTTTTAGTATCAATAATCAACAACAAAGTATAAATAAATAAAATCTACTAAAGCCATAGTCCCATTTATATATACATCTTATTAGATGTGCATATACCTGAAAGTTAAGCATGGGATGCTGCCCTGCTTCATTCCCTGCGTTCCATCATCCATGGTATGACAATTCATAAGCAGAATAAAAAAGAATTTAGCCTATTGCATTAATTAACAAATGGGCATTGAATTACTGATATATTAATTTCTCTCTTAACGACAGTTAATTTTCATAGGAATTTCTACAACATATTGTTTATTTAATTAGAAAATTAACTCTCTTGATGTAAGATTGCACGAGAGGATACCTTGTAATACATTATAGGCAATGACTGGGACAACTTTCCCAGCATAAGAATCTCCAGAAATGTATAAAGGATTAGATATGAACTGGGGGTGCTCGATGAACCACTGCAAAATAATATAATAATTGCGTTTAAACAGCCCAAAACATTAAAATGTTAGGAAGAAATATTACTTCCGGCGTCAAAATGTGGAATTACCTGACTTCGCCAATTGCATGAAAAAATGTGCCTGGACCCCACTAACCCAAAGAGGGTTAAAAGCAGAATTTGAGCCCAAAATAGTGACCCAACCCAAAATGATTATTACGACAAAGATTTATCATTTAACACACGTTTTTCTGCGACCCATTTTGAGCTAAAGTTTTGACTAAATTGTTTCTTCTCCATCTCCCGTTTCACACCACCAGCTACCTAAGTGACCTACTAGGGTTGTAAGACTTCAACATTTTATTGTTGACAATCTTTTGAACAATAACTTCATAATCTGAGGAATTCATTCTCTTAGAGTCTTTTCCCTAATCGAGCTCCGGGGGGTTTCAAAACCAATCAAATTTTGAGGTATTAAAATATAGAAATTTTTTAGAGGTGTTAGCATTCTATATTGCTAATAAATGTTGTTAATTTATTTACTTTGAAAAAAAATTATGCCATATGCTATGTTTTGTTGAAAATTGATGCTTTTGATATTTAAGTGGCAGTTGCTAGAATAATATATATATATAAAGGGTGGTATTTTGAATACCGCTTCATTTATGTGCTATCGGTTTCCGTAGAGATCAAACCTGGGTTAGAGGGGTTTTATGATTGATTACTACCAACTTACACCCCAAGGGTGCACATAATATATATATAAAAATTATGCCAAAAATTAATGATTTTCTTCTCTTCATAGATGATTTTTCACAAAAGCTAGATTTCTTCATATTTACATTTTATATAGAATATTTTCATTCAACTTGTTGTGTTTGGACTAATTACTAAAGCAAAAGTCTTATTTAAGACCCTAACAAATTTGATTTGTCATGAATATGAAAGTTTAAGTCAGGTTTCTTCAGAAATATGTTGTACGAATGCATGATTTATTCTTATTTTTTTTTTGTGTATGGATAATTTTCCGAAATGAAAATTTTAATTATGGATAGTTATTGAAGTAAAAGTCCTTTTTAAGGTTCTAATAATGATAACTTGTGATAATTATGAGAATTTAGGTTAATTTTTTTTATAAATATATTAGATTAATGCAAAATTTATAATATTTTGTTGTTGTGTTTTGACAGAATGCTGAAGTGGAAGCCTTTTATAAGGCTCTGGCTCTACTGATATGTGTTGTTTATGAAGTTTTGGATAGCATTTGTTAACCAAACATTTCAAATTAAAATAGGATTTTTTTCATTTGACTTGTTGGTTATTGGCTACTTAATGAAATAAAATCCTTATTTATGACTCTAATAATACTGATGTGTAATATTTATGAAAACCTAGGTTATGCTTTTTCAAAAACATTTGTAATTAATCAAAAAGATTATTTTACATGTGTATTAACAGCTTTCTGAAATGAAAGTCTTATTTAATCATCTAACAACACTAATGTGTAATATATATGAAATTTTAGGCTAGATTTCTTCATAGTTACATTTTATATAGAATATTTTCATTTAACTTGTTGTGTTTGGACTAATTACTAAAGTAAAAGTCTTATTTAAGACCCTAACAAATTTGGTTTGTCATGAATATGAACGTTTAAGTCAGGTTTCTTCAGAAATATGTTGTACTAATGCATGATTTATTCTTTTTTTTTTTTGTGTATGGATAATTTTCCGAAATGA
>NW_018164811.1:336220-339717 GCF_001263595.1 Phalaenopsis equestris
GATGGGGGCAGATCAAGGTTCAAGCCGCTCATCCTAGTTTCCCACTACGTGCTGTCAAGTATCGAGTCAGACAACCATATTTGATCAAGCAGCAATGTTGAATTTTTTACAATACAAGATTCCTTTCCTTTTCACCCTCTAGTAGATCCTAACCTTTTGACTCCATATGCAAGGCAGATCGGGTCTTACACATCCCCCTGGTTTTTCTTCTTCTTGTGCATCATGACATGAAAGACATGAAGTGCAACCGACGAAAACAAAAGAAAACATTGAGAAGAGTAGGCATGAGGAAGGACTTCTAATGCCCTATTTATAAGAAATTAAATGTGGAAATCAAGAGAGTTCAATTATAGAGTTATTAATTAAATAAGAAATGAAATCTATTTTTTCATTTAATTCTTCTATTCTTATCGCAACGTCACTTTCAAGTAGTAGGAGAATCAAAGAACTAAAATATGTACATCAAAAACGTGTTTGGACTAATCTTAAGAAGATCTAATGATCGAGAAGAGAAATGTAAGATAAAGGTTGGCTCACTACCAGAAGACAGTGAGGTCCACCTGACCAAACAAGCCAAGACCATCGGGCCAAAATTGATAGATCCATGAGGCAAATAAGAAGACGGTTGAATGATTCTAGCTTGAGCCAGACGAGATGAAAGAGCTTTCGAGCGAACCGCTACAAAAAAAACTGACTTGATGCAATTAGCCTACTCTTCTGTAAACTCGATCCAAAGTGAGATTCATATCTATGAAGTATCTCCAACAATCTCGTGGAGATTCTTAAGGTTCCACATCATGGATTAGCATTAGTCAATCAGATTAGATCAGTCGATCGGACTACACCGACTAAGCTCAATCAACTGACCTGACTTCATCAACCCAAGGTCAACAAAGCTTAGTCAGTTGAGCCAAAAGACAAGAATATGACAAAGCTCACGCATCTAAAATATCAGAAATACCATCGTATAGATCTTTTATAGGTGGAGGTAAAAATGTAATAACATGATTGTTCTAAGCCATTTAAAAATTGTAAACAATTATTAAAGATGGGAGATCACTTTTTTCGTTCATTCTCTCTCTTTATGAAATATACATACATACATATATATAGAATCTTGATTTTTTGTGAATCATGCCTAAGGAATTAACCCTAAAGAGAGATAGAGAGAGGAGTGAGTAGTAATGAACAGTAATACATCATATATGCCTTGTTTTAATCATAAAATGATATCCCTATTTATGGGGATAGGGTACATCATGATAATGTTACATTTTTGCTCTTGCTTTAAAAAAGGTTGCACATGATACTCTTGGTATTTTACATGTATGAGCTTATCACTAGGTTGCTCTTTGAGTTGGTCGGCTAAGCTCAATTAACTTCAGCTGAGTGGTCGGTATGAGTCGGATGGTTGATTTGACTCAGCTGTCAATTCTTGGCACCAGATGAAGGGCCTCTAAATGTGTCTGAGATGGTTGGAGATGCAAGGGATCTGGATCTTTCTTGGATTGTATCTCTTGTGACAATTCAGTCAAATAGTTTTGCTCGGTCAGACAAGTGGGTCTCAAGATTTTGTATCAATAAACCTGCCTTCTTCATAATCTTTTCTTATAGATTGTCATATATTCTCAATATTAACACCGACACACATTTGAAGTACAACACACACACACACACACACACACACATATATATATATATATATATGTATGTGTGTGTGTGTGTGTGTGTGTGTGTGTGTTGTGTGTAGTACTTCAAATGTGTGTCGGTGTTAATATTGAGAAGATATGACAATCTATAAGAGAAGATTATGAAGAAGGCAGGTTTATTGATACAAAATCTTGAGACCCACTTGTCTGATCGAGCAAAACTATTTGACTGAATTGTCACAAGAGATACAATCCAAGAAAGATCCAGATCCCTTGCATCTCCAACCATCTCAGACACATTTAGAGGCCCTTCATCTGGTGCCAAGAATTGACAGCTGAGTCAAATCAACCATCCGACTCATACCGACCACTCACCTGAAGTTAATTGAGCTTAGCCGACCAACTCAAAGAGCAACCGAGTGATAAGCTCATACATGTAAAATATCAAGAGTATCATGTGCAACCTTTTTTAAAGCAAGAGCAAAAATGTAACATTATCATGATGTACCCTATCCCCATAAATAGGGATATCATTTTATGATTAAAACAAGGCATATATGATGTATTACTGTTCATTACTACTCACTCCTCTCTCTATCTCTCTTTAGGGTTAATTCCTTAGGCATGATTCACAAAAAAATGAAGATTCTATATATATGCATGTATGTATATTTCATAAAGAGAGAGAATGAACGGAAAAAGTGATCTCCCATCTTTAATAATTGTTTACAATTTTTAAATGGCTTAGAACAATCATGTTATTACATTTTTACCTCCACCTATAAAAGATCTATACGATGGTATTTCTGATATTTTAGATGCGTGAGCTTTGTCATATTCTTGTCTTTTGGCTCAACTGACTAAGCTTTGTTGACCTTGGGTTGATGAAGTCAGGTCAGTTGATTGAGCTTAGTCGGCGTAGTCCGATCGACTGATCTAATCTGATTGACTAATGCCAATCCATGATGTGGAACCTTAAGAATCTCCACGAGATTGTTGGAGATACTTCATAGATATGAATCTCACTTTGGATCGAGTCTACAGAAGAGTAGGCTAATTGCATCAAGTAAGTTTTTTTTGTAGCAGTTTGCTCGAAAGCTCTTTCATCTCGCCTGGCTCAAGCAGAATCATTCAATCGTCTTCTTATTTGCCTCATGGATCTATTAATTTTGGCCCGATGGTCTTGGCTTGTTTGGTCAGGTGGACCTCACTGTCTTCTGGTAGTGAGCCAACCTTTATCTTACATTTCTCTTCTCGATCATTAGATCTTCTTAAGATCAGTCCAAACACGTTTTTGATGTACATATTTTAGTTCTTTGATTCTCCTACTACTTGAAAGTGACATTGCGATAAGAATAGAAGAATTAAATGAAAAAATAGATTTCATTTCTTATTTAATTAATAACTCTATAATTGAACTCTCTTGATTTCCACATTTAATTTCTTATAAATAGGGCATTAGAAGTCCTTCCTCATGCCTACTCTTCTCAATGTTTTCTTTTGTTTTCGTCGGTTGCACTTCATGTCTTTCATGTCATGATGCACAAGAAGAAGAAAAACCAGGGGGATGTGTAAGACCCGATCTGCCTTGCATATGGAGTCAAAAGGTTAGGATCTACTAGAGGGTGAAAAGAAAAGGAAGCTTGTATTGTAAAAAATTCAACATTGCTACTTGATCAAATATGGTTGTATACTTGACAACACGTAGTGGGAAACCAGGATGAGCGGCTTGAACCTTGATCTGCCCCCATCATCTTCTTTCTTTGTTTAAGGATTCTCGACTAGTCCGGCTACTTGGTTACTTTTGGTCCTCTTCCATTACTTCCTTCAGTCCTTGCTGGCGAGCCC
>NW_018164811.1:340980-343572 GCF_001263595.1 Phalaenopsis equestris
TTCTTCTTCTTTCTTCTTCCCTCAACACAAGAAGCTACTTCTTGCACTTTTCTTCCTCTATCCCGAGGAAACTCGAAGAAGAACACAAAAGGTTGTGTCGTTACTTAATCTGAAAGAGAGCCACTCCGTTTTAACGTGAAATCGGGCGCGGGAGCAGTTGAGCGGGGCGAAGCGAAGCGAAACAGCAACATTGGAGGCGGGAGCGGTTGGCGCGACGTTTCGACAGAGGAGCGAGGTCGCGACCTTTCGTAGGAGTTAGGAGCGGGATTGAGAGGCGGGACGGGATTGGGCTCTACACCAACAGTATTGTCTCCTCCCTAAAACCGAGTGCTTATCCATATCCATTAAAGTATTATAAATTTCTTCGGAACAGGGCGGAGAAGAACAAAGTCAATATTAGCATTACTAATAATAACATTAATCCACCTTGGATGTTTAATTTGAGTACTATTATCAGTACCACGAGAATTTGAATCCAACTTTTTGTTTCTAGCAGGATTCTTTCACATGTTGAAATTCCAGTAAAATATTTTTGATTTTCTGAGATTTCCCCTTACCTCACAACTAAACATTCTTCATGTTTACACGCAAAGTACTCTTATCTTTTGTATCACTGTCAAAAACAGTGCTGATTACTATTCAATAGTCAAATCTATATTTTTCATGCACATTTAAAGTTCTATGTGTGTAAATAAGTAACTTTAGATGCCAGATATGTAAATTCATAAAAGTTATGTTACGCCCGTAAATTTCTCTTAATTTTATTTCATAATCTCGGAGTTTCAGATAAGCATTTCCTAAAATATTTCTTTTTTTCAGGGGGTATATGTTAGAATAGTTTGAAAAAAACTTAGTCGTGATTTTAGAATAAACCAACATCCAACATTCCGTTATGTTGAATTTATCGGCGTTCTGATTTTTCTTCTCGCATTTCGTCACTAAATCCGATCGTGAGGCGAAGGCGGTGTTCCCTGCAGCCTCAACTTACGTTAAATATGATTTTTTAAATCCAATAAAACCAAGTCAGTGAGTCGGAGATGAACTCGCAAGTGACGAAAAAAGAAATTCTTAAATCCACCTCACAATTAGATTTACTAAATTCGAATTTAAGTCCTAAAAAAAGAAAACATGGGTAGAATAGGCGGAACTAACAAAAAAATCAATCTAAGTGAGCATTGGAATTAATTTTCATTTTTTCTAATGTTTTGCTGGATTTACTTTAGATTCATGATTAAATCCTTTATAAATTAAGCTATCAAAGACCGACATAACGTAATTACGGGTTGCAGCGAAACACACCTTTTGTATAGTACTGGCTTCTGAAAGGCAAAATGAAGACAAAAAAGTTCTCTAACTGGACCAACAAAAATTAATTTGTACCAATTATGCTACTCAGACAGCCTAATCTATGGTTTGTTGGCAAAGACTTTTGTCTTATAAGGCTAAAATTAAAAAACAAGACGATGTGCTTCGAATATTCATGGATATATATATTAAACTGTGATGTGCATGGTGATGTAACAACTAAGCCTTGACTTCTATCCAAATGCACTTTCCGGTTTCTGCTGAAATTGTCACATGTCAAATGCGGCTTTTCACACTTAAAAGAGTACAATTATTGGAGCAATAACTCAAGCAGATTCATTGATTTTTTATCAGTCTTATTTTATTGTGTGCTTGAAAGCTGCCACAAGACGTTCTGTTGAATTCTAATTTATCTTTTGTGAGTAAAATCTGCCTTTTATTCATCTTTCGATCTTCTTTTTATAAGGGCCTAATTATACAATTATGAAAAGAAATGAATGGTTATGATAATCATCCTAAATACAAGCAATACGCTAATTTAATATCATATTTGCTTTACAATTTAAGTGATACACAATAACTATCAATCGGTAGACGCATTGGCTTCACTCGACCGAGGTGGTCGCTCGTACGCAGGTCACTCCCATTGAGGGAAAATGGTCGGTCGATTAGTTTTGATGGCCTTATTTTATGAGAAGCTCAGGTTGTTGGGACACGTTTATGGGATTCGTTAACATCAAATGTCGGTCGACTCAACCGAGCAGGTCGATCACCAGATCGGCTAGTTTAGATTATGGTCTTTGGTTCAAGACTTCAATTGTCCTGTCATCATCCTCAGCCGCTCGAACCCTTTGAGATTCGTGTTGGCAATTTTGCTGCGTACAACATCGCATTAAAAGTTTTTAAAAATTTTATTGAATATATTAATATAATTATTTTATTGTGGCATTTACATCATCCACACACCCCCACACACACACACACACAAACCACATAACTCATATATACATAAATGTTGTGCTCGAAGCTGACACTTTGGGATCATTTTTTTTAGCCATTGTGCTACGCAACACTATCACTTTGTACACAAAATATGTCAGCATGAATCTCAAAACATATGGGTGGCTCAGGGCGGCTCAGGATGAAGATGCGAGCGATCAAACGTTGTTTTCGAATATCATTTTTGGATGAGTACGGCGAAGGAAGCACCTTACCTGAACAATCGGCAGAAGGCACCAGAAGAAACTCCTGTAGGGCAGTAATCAGCCTTTAGGACGATCAACGGGA
>NW_018164811.1:343582-359891 GCF_001263595.1 Phalaenopsis equestris
CTCTTTCAGACTATTTATCAATCAAACTAAGGCTTGTCAAACGATCGACAACCCTCATCGATCAAATCGACCCCCAGTCTATTATATATGAATAACTCTGTAATCTCCAAAAAGGCATCCTGAAAAGTTAATAATGAGGGGGCAAATATATACTTTTATAATATTGGGACCTAGGCCTATAAATAGGAGTTCATATTATAAATAAAACACAATTTTTATGTATGTCTCTCTCTCTCTCTCTCTCTCTCTCTCTCTCTCATAACCACTTCCTACAAGAATGCTTCATTTTTTGGGTGTGTTTTCCGAACATTTGTGAATCTAATATCTTTTAAGGTATGGTGAGTGTGGAAATATGTCGCCAACAAGAAGAAGAGTCCAACAACAACAACAACAACAACAGGAAAAGTCTAGTCAGAGGAAGGAAGGAGAAACAACATGCACCCGGAAGTTTATGAAGGAATTTGTTCAATAAGGCCTACAAGAATTGAGAACTCAGATCACCGACCAAATGTTAGGATAGTTCGTAGAAGTTTTTAAGGCGCACGACAAGGAATACTCAAACACCAACCCGGAAATTGAGAACTCAGATCTCCTCGTCTCGTTTGAATCGATCATATGCCTGTTGAAAGTTTTTTATGTCCTCAAGTATAAAATTTTCTTCACGGCGCTAAGATTAACCGTATTAAGGTGGTTCGATGGATTGCACTTAGAGGTAATCACCTATTTTGTGAAGTTTAGAAGACTTTTTCTATCGCAGTTCACCAGTGCCTTAAGGCCTAAGAAAAGTGCCCAATCTCTGTGGCAGTTGAAGCAGGGGGCCAACGAGAGTCTACAGTCGTTACCGACATGCTTCCAGAGCGAAACGTTAGATGTCAAAGACTTGAAGCCCAACTTGGCCCAGGTCGTGCTGACTTGAAGCCCAGTGTTAGATGTCTGTCACAATGCCTAGGCGTTAGACACGGCCTTGCAACATTCTAGTGAAGTTCACTTACTCCACTTAAAATTATCTTTTAGGAGGTTTCCTGCTTAAAACATAAAAAGTTATGTAATTTATGAAAATAAACAAGTAATAAAACAAGTATTCATGCAAATTTTTTAAGTATTTTTCTCACTTAATATTTTAACATAAAGTGTGAGTTATCAATATAGATTAGTATAACATAAGGATTTGGAGGAAAACCACTTAAGAACTTCATGAATAAATTGATCTTTAATAGAAATAGAATAAAATAGGGTAAGAAAGAGCTTCATTTAATTCAAATTCTATCTGTAGCATTCACATCAAAATTATGATAATCATTCTCATTTAAAGAAAAAAAGAATCATTTCTGGCAAAAATTGGCTCCATAAGCAAAGAAATAAGGTTTTATGTTTCTAGTAGATATATAAGATGTAAATTGAGGGAGTGATGCCTAAACTTTAAAATTACCTTCTCTATAGAAGTCTCTCACATGTGTGAGCTTATATTATTTTGGGTGTATGAAAATATTTAGGTAAGTGTACCTATGGGGTTTTCTTTGGAGTTAATGGTGATGTCAGATGGATCACATGATCTAACTTAGCATTAATATTTGTGAAAGAGTAAGAAGAAAAAAGTGCAAAGTTGTGGAGGTAGGAGCTTTTATATTGAATAAAAGAAAATAGAGGTTAAAGAGTGAGATGAATTTAAGGGCGTAAATTAAGGATTCACTAAGAAGCAGGAGAAGAGGAGATACAATTTCGAGGGCTAGGAGGGAAGAATCACTCCTCAAATTATCATTCCACTAGTTCCTTTATCACTATTGATCATACTCAATTTATCATCATGAACAGAATGTATAATGTTATGGAAGAGATTAATTTTTCTCACAATCCAACTCTTGAGAGAACTATCAACCTTCAAAGTTAATGATAACATCAAATAGGGGAGATGTAGATGATATACCCTATCATTAGTGAGCATGGATTTGGATATAGTGAGGATGTCAGTAGCAAAAAGAATATTAGTTTTACTCATAATTTTGAAAATTCAGTCTAAGAAATATATAAATGAAACAATCGATGTTAAAGCCAAATCATACTAAAGTATCCCCATTACGTTTGAAGTTGTCACTAGGTAATAACTGATTGAAAAATTAGTGATATCATTCATCGACATATCACAAAAGTGAAAACATTACTCCAAACCTCCTTAGCATAGGCACTAGAAATAAAAATATGCTCCAAATTTTCTTCCGCTTGTTTACAAAGAAAACATCGAGAAGGAAGACGTAAACTTTTTAATTTAAGAATATCACCAGTAGGTAAGATGCGATGAAAAAGCCTCTAAATGAAAAATGACTGAGAATGCTTAGTAAAAGAATTTCAAGCCCAAGATAAATCAAAACCATTGGACTAAGATAATGATTTAGCAAAAGTTTTAGAAATATAAACTGCATAATTATCTTTAATATTGATATTATCAATATCATTAGTAATAGGAATTTTTTCAATAAGTATTTTTCCATCAATGGTTTCTTTAACTTTTGGAGATATGTTGGTGAGAATATTTTTTTTACCATTATTCCAATTATTGTTTGTTGGTACCTTTGGTTTGCTAGGAATAAATTTAAACATAATGACAATTTGATTACTACTCATTCATGCTTTATCTTCATTACTAATTTTATTTATATTACCTCGTTTTGGTAATTTTAAAAAATCCTTGGGTTTGACATTAAGAAACATCTTTGCTAAAAGTGATATAAATATTCCTTCTTATTATAAGTCTGTTACTAATTTAATTCGTTGGAATAAACTTTTGTGCGGCCTTCTTAAAATTAATATTGATGGAAATTGGAATAATTTTTTTGCTGGACTTTTTTTTTGCTGGACTTAGTGGACTTAGTGGAGTGTGTCGTAATTTTGAAGGAAAATGTATTTTGTGGTTCCTGCTCCTACTCTCGTTGTATCTCCTATTTGTTCTGAAGCTGAAGCTGTTATTTGAAGTTGTTATAGTTGCATTAACTTTAGCTGTTAATTGCGGTTGACATTTGATTGATATTGAGATGGATTCTTTGGAACTTTGGAACTATTTTACTAAGAAAAAAATTATCCTTGGAGTCTTATTATTCAAATAAAAAAAATATTTGTTCTCTTTAAGATTGTGCAGGTTAATTGACTATTTACATATCGTGATGGAAACCACTTCTAAGCTTGGATTGGAGAAACACGACTTCAAATTCTCGATTCGAGTACCGCATGAGCTTTCTATTCTTATTCATGGAGATTGTTTAAAAATTCCTTATATTTGATGTGATAATATTTTTTAGATTTTTTTTTGTGTGAGTTGTAACCAGTGACTGACGGTTTCTTTTTTTCGTGAGACTATCAGTCATAAATCATATAATCAATTCTTTATTGGAATAAAATTTTCTACGGGATTCATAAAAAAAAATCTTCATTAATAAAATAATAGGTTATGTAATGTTTAATTTTTCATTATTTTATTATATATATTTTCAATTTTAAAACATTTAACGAGAAAATAAATGATACAAATTACAATGGCATGCTAAATAGAAATTTACGATATAAATAAATGCTCGAATTAAAGCCGTTTTCCCAGGGCCATCTTTCAAAGTACTTAATTGCTTCTAATTAACTTCAGTTATCACGTCCATTAAGCTTCATTAGCATCGGTTCTTTTTTAAATTTAATTTCACTTTATAGGAATCCTTTCTATGAAAGGACTCCTCCAAAAATAGGCGTATGCTGCTTTATGTAGCGTACACACGGTATTCTTTAGTAAAAGGCGAAAGAATAGTTCGCTTTGTGTACACCACGCAGCTGCGTGCTTTGCTCGAATGGTAGGAAAATGATTATAAAGCTTGGATTGGCTTGCTACTACAGAGAAATGACGACGTGGGACTAAAAAACAGCGGAAGGTTTCGAATGCAACCACTCTTCAAGCCCAAAAATAAAAAATAGAAATAGAAATATAACCACTTTCCTCGTGCCCTTTGATGTTATAGTTTTAGCATCATTTATCATTCCCTTCGCTTTGTTTTCACTAAAGAAATCAAATCAACTCTTAGAGTAATTGAGTCGGATAAATAGTTGGTGCGAGTAATTATATGATTTATTAGTTCATAACTACCGATGGCAATGATTTAATAAAAATAAAGGTTAGGAATTTTTAAATGAAATTTTATAAATTGAAATCATATGACTAACTTTCTTTATTAGTAAAATAGGAATATAAAATTTGTGTGTGTTGCGTGTTGTAAAATTCTCAACAGCATGGAAATCTTATATCTTAACTCAGTAAAATTTTCCTACACACACACTGATGGAGATGAGATAGGCAATCGAATTTTTTACATGGAAAAGCTTTAGAAAATGAAAAAAATCATTGGATCTGACCATATCAAGGTAAACCACTATGAAATTGAAAATACATGGGTCCACTCTTCTCTTAATTTAGAGAATATATAATTATGAAAATTTGTTGATTATAAATTTATAATTATATTTTGGCGACGATAATCATAATTGGAATATAAGGACTGTAGTTGGTGATTATAATAGTCGTAATTAGTTATGGTAATTGTTGGTGGTGGTCGACAGTGACATTTGATAGCTGACGATAAGCTCTTGTGACCGGCAGCAACTGTCAGGATTTCACAAGCTTTAGTAGTCTACTAACTTCTATTCTTCTTCTCCCCTTTAAGTGATGGATGAGGGCATATGTATAGTTTTTGAAATGGTTATTTTGATAAATTTAGCCAATCTTCCAAAAAACATCATTGGACCACCCACATCGATTCACTGGATCACAAATAGGTTTTTTTTTTTCCATTTTAGTTCATTGATGACATCATAATTAAATGAACTCTTACTTGTTAGATTCTTCTTCTCAAAACACTCCATTTGATTATAAACTTCATGAAATTGGGGTCAGATTATCTTGTTCATAATGCTTCACGAATCATATCCGATGATAAAAAATTATTGAAACATATCAGTGTGTATCCAATAACTCACCACAAAGTCATTAATAATTAATAAATTTGATAGCCTTTGTCAAAGATAGTGTAGATATTCACATCCATAAGAAATAGAAAGAGATAAATCAACCAAGGACAACTTTATAGAAAGCTCCATATATTAAGATGATTGTAATATAGCAAAATTGGACATAAGCATAAATGAATGAACCAATGAGAGAAATAGGATTAATTAGCCAGACAAAACTTCATTTCAATTAATGAAATCTCAGGTTTCAAAGAGCTTTGTTTTAGAGTTTCATATCTAAAACCTTGAAATAAATATTTGTCTATTTTTTGGTTTAATAAAAGTAATTAGAAAAAATTATAGATTCTTAGTGAATGTTTATTCAAAATTGAGGTGATCAATTCTACTATAACAACAAATTTTGATGCATAATATTACTAGATATTTGGTTGGGCCAACCTTGTAACAAACTTATAGAATCTAAGTCAGAATAGCTAACAACAAACTAGCATCAACAATGTTATTGTTGATGGTGTGCCTTGGAGGCAAAAAGTGAATGTTGACTTAGTATGCTTCCCCCCTGCCATTAATGGTAAACATTAGTGAACTTTTTGAGCTAACAAGCAAAGCCCTTTGTTCTTTTCACTAGAATCTTTCTTGTATATTGGTTTATTTATAACTTTTTGAAAAAAGTATTATAATAATTTTGACCTAAAATTAAAATACACACTCAAACTATTCATTTTGATCTTTCTTAAGGTATCTTATTATCTTAATGATATTGGAAGTAAACTATCACGGGCTCGTCAGATTTATCTAGTATGTTCATTATAATTAGGAACACTCATAATTTAGATGATCCTTATGCAGGTGCTTCTTTCAAAAACTCAATGTATTTAAAGATCTAAGAAATGTTTCAAGGTAAATTGCTTGATCAAATAAATTTTTTATGGCATATCACTACTCTTCACCAAAAAACTCTTTAAGTAAAATAATGTAATATAAATAAATACTCTTCAATTGAATATTTATTATTTATTAAACATTTGTTTTCAATTCGCGTGCTTTCTTGTAATTTTTTTGGGGTTATTGAAAATCTTTTTTTACAACTCTTTTTTTTTTTTCAGTTTAGTTGTTTCTAGTTGTAACAATTTTTGTAGTATTACTCGCCATTGTAATGGGTTTCTAGAGCATTTCTATGGCCAGGGAGCCTAGTCAAAATTGGGGGCTTGTGTTTAACTTAAAATGGTCTAAGTTTATATACAAGCTATGGTGGATTTGGTCCAATCCATGCAAAAACCTAATGTTGGGCCTAATGTTGTAATCAAGCCGGGTCAAGCTGAGTAAATCTTAGTTTGGACTTAGCTTGGTAATATTATATTAAAAGTTATTCATGTTCGGCTTGAGCTTATGTCGAGCATTCACATATGCATTCAAGATTGACTTGTTTAAAAGTTTCAATTATTGAATTTAATTTATACTTGATTTGTTTATATCAAGTGAATGAGTTCTTAAATGAGTTAATAAGAAAAAAAGCTAAAAATTAGAACAAGTATCAATTTTTCGTATTAAATTTTCAATAGATGATTCTATAAATTTAAATAATTAAGTAATTGAATAAATTTTGAATTAGCAATACTAATTTTACACAAATTAAATAAGAAACTATGTATGTTGTAAAGTATTTTTTTTAATAAAATAACATAAAGAGTACTATTAAATTAATTTATATAAATTAAAAAAATAAGAATGTATTGCATTAAATTAATTTGCATATTATCAATTACAACTTAAATTATTTAAAAATAAATAAATAATAGTTAATTAATTTTTTTAAAATAATATATCATATATAAATATCTGATATAAGTTATCACCGAGTTCAATATTGAATATTTAAAAAGTTATTTCCTAAATGACAAAGGAGTTTATTCGTGAACATAACTAAGTTTCGTTCAAATTTAGTTCACTGAAGTTCGGAGCTTTTAAAAAATATGTAAACATATTTATTTTTTAATTTAAACAAACAAAATCAAGTTTTAATCAAATCGATTTAGGGTTGTTTATCAAATGCAGTGGTTCATTTACAGCCCTAGTTGGGCCACCAATGTAATTAGAGCAAACTAAAGGCCTTTTGCACATATTCTTTCATGAATAATGCTATACTCCAAATTAATAATTCACACAAGAAAAAGCACTTAAAATGCGCCCATCACAAATAGCTGCATGACTAATTTGGCAAAATTTAAATAAATGAACTTATGCCATAAATGGATCCAATAAGTTAATGAATGGCTTTCATAAATTTCTCTATATAGATTATAAAAAAATCATATTTAATTAAAAAAACCACAATAAAAGACTTTACTGTTTGTTAAGATCAGTTATTCTACATTTAGATGGACAACCTAACATTTAAGAATAAAACCCTACATTTATTAAAGCACAGTGCCAAATATGGATGTAAAAAATTAGACCGACACGTCGACACGACTCGAACTCGATTCAAAAATTTCAGGTAAAAGTTAACCCGAATATTTTTTTAAGTTGGGTTCGAGTCAGAGAATTCGACTCATTTATCATTCAGACCTGTCTTGAATTGAACCCAAGAATCTAAACATGACCCAAATAAACACAAAATTTGAGGTCGGATTTGGTTTAAAATATCAAGTTGAGTCTTAATTTTCAACTCATTTATTATGCAGGTGTGGTTCAAGTTGACTTTATTTAGGCTGAATCAATTTCAAATAGAACCCAAACCCCAATTGATACCCCTAATGGCAAGGTAAAAAACTCATCTTATAAACACCCACAAATGTATTAAAAAATTAATATTTCCATTTAAATATTTTAAATTTGTATGTATTTTTTTCAAACATTTATATCTATTAACCAAAAATTGAGGGAAATAAAAAATCATAGGCAAAACATTTTGCCATATCGTACACCTTGATATTTTACTGTTCTTAAATACAAATATCTATAAAATTAAGAAACTAATTAGGATAAACTTTCTTCATTTTTTTTTTATTTCAAAAATATATTTAATTAATATATTTTAGCAAGTTTATATATTATATTTTTTTAAACACAAATCAACTGTTTAAAAGACAATAATTTTTAAATGTTCAAAATATTCTAAAAACAATCATATTTTACATTAACAAATATCAAACATATTTTATCTTAAAATAAAATATAAAGTAACAAAATAAAAAATAAAAAATGATCCCAAACAACACTAAGTGTTACTCCCTATTTTACATTGCAAAAACAAATACTAAATAATTTTATTGATTATAAATAAACACATGGCCTTTTACAATGTCATATGCTCGAAAATTATTTGTGTACGTAAGACGTACGCAGAGTTGCATACGTCGGGAGGTTATTCAGAGGGTATAGAAGGATTATATTCGCATTATACCCTCCTGTAACCTCCCTGTAACCTATCTTTAACCTACAAATAAGTTTCGCGCTTCTGTAGTTCCGATAAGTACAGGTAAGTTCCAAGGAGGTTACAAGGATTATAACGTGGATGTAACCTCCCTGTACCCTCTGAATAACCTCCGACGTACGTAGTGCGGCTTACGTCTTACGTACGTAAATATTTTCCCATATGCTCTGATAAGAACTCCATACAGCACACCCAACTTACAATTTGACAAATCTATCCAAAAATTCAGCAAATATACCGTCTGAACTGCAATATGCAGGTTAATTGACTTTCCTGCTGCGCAAGGATTAATCATTTATTTATTCTATCAAAATTATGGAGAACTTATTACAGGAATAAATCAGCGTGAATAGGGACGTACACATCCTTTCATTGATAAATTATAACAGGGACCTGACCATGATCAACTCTCACATAAATTGCATCTAATCGCAAAAGTTTAAAAAAAATAATTAAAAAAAAGAAGGATCAAAACGTAACTTATAACTTTATATAATTAACCTGCTGTAAGAACCCTGGCTGTGTTTGTAATTTAACTTAATCTGTTGTTCCCTTGCTTGCCTTGTAGGTGTTGATGAGCTGCATCTGCACATCTTGGGAAACTGCTGAGTGCTCCAGGTATTCCATGGTGAATTCCCCTTTCCCCTGTAAATATTTAAAACAAAAACATCAGAGAATGATGATCCAAATCTTGTAAATGTTTTTATTCATTAAAGCTACCGTTTGGGTGGTGCTACAAATTTGAGTGCCGAGAAAAAAAGTAATGGTCAGAAGACTTTGAAATATGGGAGTAACTTGGAACTCCCAAAAGTCTTAGGGCTGTTTGGCAGCAGTTTTAGTAAACCTTGTGAATCCAGACTAATTAAATCCTAGCAGGATTTAGTAAATTTAAGAAAAAACTAAGAAGGTGAGAAGAAACTGGATTTATTTACACATGATTTAAGTTGAATACAACTTAAATCCATCACCACACAATCCCTCAATAAAAATCTCTTCTTTTTCACTTTAGCTATATGGAAGATTAAGAGACTGTTTTGTTTGGTCAGATGATCTCAGGTTTATCAATGGTCAGCTTTACATCTTGGAATATTGATCTCTTAAGCTTTCAGGAGTTTTATTTTTACCATTCACCCATTGTGCCATGTACATAATCTACACTTTTTCTCTATTGTCGGTGGTGATAGTAAGAGCAAGAAAAGGTATAATAGGCACCCTACTAACCCAAGAAGGCTCCAATCTATTGTGGTGCCTAATCGGTCCCAAAAATACTTGAACTCTGGCTCTTTACGGTATGTAAGTCCGCAATCAAATCCCCAAGTGGATCTTAACCCTATAATTCCAAACATTAACCCCCCTTTCACTTCCCTTCTTCAAATCTAATAATCTAATTCATCATATATCTCCCCATAACTGCTCGAAATAATAAATCAAATTCCTCGTCTTTGATCTCTCTCAATGGCAAAAAGCTTTCCAAACAATCCTCTTAGAGTTTATCCAATGGTTTGTGGCAGATTTAAATGAAATCATCCTCTAACATCAATTTCTCATTTGAGATCACTTTTGGTTTTTGTTTTTTATTTTTTGATTATTTTTTTTTTAATTTTTGTTTATGTTTTTCCTAAAAATGAAACATGTTGAGTTGCTTTTAAAAAAATTCAAAACAACTATTAAATGTTTTAAATATTCTTAAAAATAATTATAAAAATATACAAAAAAATGCACTAACTAAATATATTTTTAAAATAAAAGCAGAAATAAAAACAAAAAACCAAGAAAAAAGTAATCCCAAAAAAGCCCTTACCTTTTCAAACCCTATTAGCCCTTCATTGACATCTTGGAAATGTCAAAGTTCTTCATGTGAAATATTGCAAACATCTGGTGCAGACTAAAAAGTATTGGTCTTATCAATCTAGTTGAAACTAAAATTCATTTGGAGCATCCATGTGTTACATCTCAATAAAAGACAAAAATTGTTCCATAATGAATGTAGAAATCATAATTTGCATTCCTACCAACATAGTAGGATTTTGATCAAATGAAGATGATAGCAGAATCTATTTCTCCTCTTTTATCACCAACGTTCAATTTATCAATGAAGTCCCTTTCTATCACTTCATTTATTCAACTGCTGAAAGAAAAATTATCTGTAATGCAGGTTTTCTCGGAGGTGAATGTATCCCTTGTGGTAACTAGTGATTTCAATTACATTAAATCTTAAAGAGTTAAAAACTGGGGATTTTGTGGTTCTCCCTACTGAGCTGCTTTATTTTAATAATTACATACACCATTTTGGCCTCATGAATCTTCTGAACTCTAGCCTTTCCTTTTATTGGTTTAACAATCAATTTATAAACTCTGCTTGACTTGTCATATTCTCTTCCTCTTCTAATAGACACTCCTGCCTCCTTATTATCACTTTTCAGTGCCTGTCTAGCTTCTTTCACAATGTCAAACACAGGTTTCCCTTAACAAGATTTTCATCTCTCCATCCTGATTTTAAAAGTATTACTAAAAATTAATTGGAATTTTTATTTCGAGTAACCCTATGTTTATCTTATATAAAAATTTTTGTGCTGACCAAAACCTAAACTGTTCCTTAAAACGATGGTGCAAATAATTGGAATACTTTTATTGCGAGTAATCCAATCTTCATCTTATATGAAAATTTTAGGATGTTAACCAAACTCTAGAAATGTTCCTTAAAACAATGATGAAAACATATTCAGTTCCATATTTTTTCCTAAAATTTAATAAGCAAGAATTTTCTCTTTACCAAAGCTCCATCTTCTTGATCAACCTACTTTTATTAAAATCTAGAAAAAATAAAGAAAAACCTTCGTTTCCTATTAATTCTACGAGCAAATGTCTAATTCAAAGGAGCTAAAGTTAATTGGTTAGTTAAAGCTGATGATTTGCCAAAAAACTTAATAAGATTAAAGGAAAAAGGAATAAAAATTTTACTAAAAGACTATGCAAACCTTATGCAAACCTTCAGCCTCTCTTACAAACTCGAAATATATTGTTCTTAAAACTATCAATTACTTCATTGACCTTTATAATTAGCAAAACACCTTATGCCTAACTAGTTGCCTACTAATGTGCAATTTTAAATATGGGCATGTGTTTTCCTTCACTGATCAAGAAACCATTAATACTCTTCAAAAAATTGATAAGAAGAATCCACCAAAATTGGATGATTTAAAAAAAAAAAATTTACCAAATCCAGAGATATTACTGGCAATCAAGTTGTGCCTCTTAAAGATTTTTTACATCAAAAGAAATCCCAACCGGGGCCAACCATTCTGCATTTACTCAAATATATGAGAAATTGCATACCACAAGTACTTTGAATTACAGACCAATATCCCTGTCTAATCGATTGCAAACCATTCCTCTTCATATAATCCATCCAACCCAGAGAATTTTTATTAAAGGAAGAGTAATCTTTAATAATGGCATTCTTGCTAAAGAAATCCATAAAAGCTTCTCCTCTTCGAACTCCACTAAGAACTTCTCGGCCAAGATTGATATCATGAAGGCATTTCATAGCATTAATCAAACCTTCATGTCGTAAAACTAATAAAAGTATCCTACGGCAAATTTTAAAATATAATAATGAATGTATATTTAATGTGGGCCTTTCTATCATTAATGGGAACATGTATAGCTATTCTATCTCCTCTATGAATGTATATTTGGTTAATTTTAATTTAGTTCAGCTTCAGCTCTCATGTATACACATGTTTGTGTGCATGTACGTGCTTGTGCTTGTGTGTGTGTGTGTGTGTCTCTCTCTCTCTCTCTCTCTCTCTCTCTATATATATATATATATATATAACACACAAGCAATTACATTTTCATTTCATTTTGCTTCAAATTCCTTCAATTGAAACACTAACTACAAGATAAAAACTTAAATACAGGAATTATAACTCTCAATAATGAAATAACAAGCTTCTACTCATATTTTTTTACCTGGGTCATGGACCGCAAGGAGGTTGAATAGCCAAACATATTATTTAACGGTACCTGAGACAGCAATTATGAATGGAAGTGAACTTAGACTGGATTAGCAAATAAGTGATGTAGCTTCTCAGCTTAGCAAATAACTAAGTAAGGGAACACAGCACAATCCACATTTAAAAAAGAATCACATCCCTTATCAGTAAGTTAAATTAAAGGCATTTAAAAGCAAAAAAACGTAATTTTCTAGTTTTTAAACATATATAATGCGTCTAAATCAAACATCAAATGTTTTCCATATATATTAGGACTTCGATAAATTATAAGGATTTATAAAATAAGAACATTGACCACAATAATAAAATCATTAACTATAAGAATTTGTTCAAATATAAAATATTTTAGAAAAAAATTAAACCTTAATAGTAAGATTTATCTAATATAAAGTCTTATACTCTAACATAAAGGCCTAACAATAAGTTTGAGAAATGCAGGTACCGCCAATAATATGGATTTTCATGGCTCCATCAATTTAATAATTGTAACTGTAAACTCAAATAGTACATTAAAATTAACTACTTAATTCAAACAATTTAAAAGAGGCGAAGTCTCACTTACATGGGTAACAATTACCGTATCATCACCCTCCTGGTCATTTCC
This sequence comes from Phalaenopsis equestris, assembly GCF_001263595.1. NCBI lineage: Eukaryota > Viridiplantae > Streptophyta > Magnoliopsida > Asparagales > Orchidaceae > Phalaenopsis > Phalaenopsis equestris. Next base: position 356,637 of record NW_018164811.1, read on the forward strand.
AACAATAATTCCTTTTCTCCTGACATTGGATATCGACATGTCAGATTTCATGTCCCCATTAGAAAGTAAAATAAATACATAAAGAACAAACCAAGCACAAAAACATGATCTAAATTTTGATGAGCTGGACAACAAAAGTACTAATACATACTTGTTAATATCACCAGTAACGGTGCCCTGAAACTCAGTTGGAAATTTCAATTCCACCTTCATAACAGGTTCCAATATGACGGGCTTTGCTGCAGCATAACACTGTCAACAAAAGTCAATTAATTCAAACTCTCATAAAGCGCCCATATCTATTGTATTTTTTAAGGGATATTTATACACATAACACGCAATTCTTATGTAATTACATGCATAACACCCAAAGTTAGATAGTTACACTCGTAACACTTTGGTGTCATACACCCATATATGAAAAGGTATATTTCACATTTCAAAAAAAGTAATTGATGGTGTTTTTTATGTGATGTTAAGAATTTGAGTGACATGCATGTAAATATGAATGTTTAGGTGTTAGATATGTAGTGGTATGCATGTAAATGCCCCCTTTTTTTATGCATAACAAATGCCTATTCATTAATAAAGCGAAATTCTGTGATATATGTGGTATATAATTCAAATTAGAAGATAGTAGAATTAGGAAAAAGGCAAACATATTCAACCTGTCTCAAAGCATAGATAGATGCTAACTTGAAAGCAAGTTCACTGGAATCAACAGCATGTGAAGCACCATCTGTCAAGACTATTCTAATATTCTCAACGGGATGCCCTATCAATGAACCCCTACAATAGAGGAAATAAAGTTTAATACATAAAAAAACTCCAAAAAAAATAATAATAATAATAATAAATCCATAAATTGTTACTTCTCTATCACTCACGAGTTGCAAGCTTCCTTGAAACCTTTCTCGATGGCTGGAATAAAGTTTGATGGGATTGCTTGCCCAATTATCATGTTATCAAATTCAAATTTTGTTGCTGCGTCTGCTGAAAGGGGCTCTATATATCTGTCATAAGAAATATAAGAATAGAGAAAAAATGTAAACATAAATATAAGTTAAACTGGTAATTTGAAATAGATATGGCTAAAGACCAGCAGTTATGATGACAATCTATGGAATTCAGAGTTTGCAGAGTCAGATTCTAGTAATTATGCTTAGGTCTTCAAAAAATAACGAACATGCTTCATAAAGGCCATCAATAATACTGCGCTTTATTCCAAGGCTATCAGGTAAAAAAAAGTAAAAATGTACATCATTTTTTGGTGTCATTTTACATTTCTTTATTCCAAATGTATGGTAATATTAATTTCGTTCTTTAACATGTATTAGTTAGTTGAGTATCCTTTTGTAATTTTCTAAAATTGGATCTGTTGAATGTTCGTTTCTATAAATATGCTAAATAATCTGTAAAAACACAATGCAAAAGAAATGAAATGCTTCTTGCTGCCTAAGAATTCCATGCAATCCCTATTTCTCTTGAAGAATGTGTTGATTTTAAAAGTTTGAAGTTAAGATTTAAAATTCAAATTTTGGACTTCCAATATTAGAATTCCCACATTGAATCTCTCAACCCATCATGTTTGGGTAAGCCGAACTTAGTAAAACATGAAACAAACCATCCCAGACTAGTTCTAAGCAATAACCGGTTGTCCTTGGCCTGAAATTTGAACCAAAAACATTTGTTGTCCACAGCAGGCAGCCAATAGTGAAGAATACCTTCTTGAATAGGGTGAAAGACTTCCATACCGCACTACGTTAGCGAATAGGATCTTCATCAATAGACATTTTGACGCCAAAAAAACTTGAATTCTAACTGCTTAAATACGTAATCCTAGACTTTAAAAGTTTGGATCATAATTTATAATGATCTGCAAATCTAGTTTCATGCTTAGGAAACTCCATGCATAGTGAATTGAATATCCATTGCAACCTTTTTCATTTTTTGATAATTTCATTTGAATTAGTTCCACTTCATATTAAGAGTGTGTGTACACATAATCAAAATTGAATCTTTCTTGTTGAAAATGACATGATTTAAAATAAATTTAGTTAGATTTACTGTTGTTTTAATGAATAAACTCGTTTTTTTGTGTGTTTTTATTTCTATTGTTAGCTTAAAAACTTGTTCATATCATTTCACTTATGCGGCACTTCATGTCAGTTGCATCTTTGCAAGCCTAACATATCAATTCATCATCTCATCCATATTGCAAGGTTTCATCTTTATCATCTCAAATATTAGACTTCACAATAGGCAAGAAAAGTTAGACCCAATATTATAATAGTTAAGTGTGCATTTTAAAATTATGGAAAGTTCTGTAAACTTAAGGTGTGTTTGGGGTCGCGTTTCTTGCACGGCACGACCCTAAGCCGCACATTTTTTTTTTAAAATTTTTGTTTGAATGTCGTGTTTTGGGGGTGTTTGGGATAATTTCAGCGAAACGCGGGCCACAGGTTCGTATTGTTCGAAGTTGTGTTTTTTACTACCCTACCCTTCTCTCACCCTCGAGTCCTCTCTCACGACCGAATCTTTTTTCTCCTCTCGTGACCGTGTTGGCTTCTCCCCCCCCCCTCTCACAACTTACTTTCTCCACGGCTTGGGATTCTTGTCTCTGGCATTATGATCTTGCGATTGGTTCTTCTCTTGTTGGTTTTGTGGTTTTGTGATTGGTTCTTCTCCTGTGGCTTTGCGCTCTTGTGGCCTTTTCACTAGTTGGTTTTGCGTTGGTGTGGAAGTTTGAGGTTGATTATTTCAGAGTGGAAGCATGGTTAAATGCAAGAAGAATGGCTCGGTTGCAAAAATAGAGTGAAACTAGTTAGAATTTCAATTGAATTAGAGTAGGGTGATTAAAACTCTTTTAGTTGTGCCCCTTGTTTTGAATCTATTGATTTTTCTATCAATTGTCATGCCTAATAAGAACTTGGCTTGCTGTGAATTTTCCATCTCAAATGTTGTAGTTCTAGATTCTTCTAGGAGATGGGAGTTTCTCAGGCAAGCATGAAGTGAGGGAAGTTTTAAGCTCTTAGATGTACCAAGCGAATTTAAGCAGGACAAACTCGATACTGGAATACAACCGGTGGGTGAGACTAGACTGACAGAGGGCTTGTTGAGGAGATAGAGACCACTGCGCAACTCAGTATTGTCAATCATCCTCCCTGACTTCAAGTCTTGAAATTCACAAGCATATAGAAAAAATTTAGCAACACAATGACAATCATGAGTGAGCTTACTAATAGAGATCAGATT
>NW_018164811.1:360764-361962 GCF_001263595.1 Phalaenopsis equestris
TAGACTGAGGAGATTGAAGAGGAGAAGGTGTGGGTTGTGTAGACTGAGGAGGTTGAATAGGAGATGGAGGAGGTTTTACAGTCGGTGAGGGACCCGTGTCAGTTGGTAAAGGAACACAGGGTTGTTGTTCACTACGACTACTCTTCCCCTGAATGACAGACCTTTGGTAGTATAATTGATGCTAAGAAAATGTGACATCCATAGAATTATAGACTTTTTTAGTTGAAGGACAATAACACTTGTAGCCTTTATTGTTGGTCGAATACCCTATGAATATGCATTTGACATATTTGGAGTCTAATTTACTGCGGTGTTGTTTGTGAATATGAACAAAAATGGAGCAATCAAATAGTTTGTTAGGGACAACTGCAGAGAGTGTACAGGTATTTGGAAAGGAGCGAAGGAGGATATCAATTGGACTACGGCAACCCAGAAAACGAGAGGGCATCCGATTTATGAAGTAGGCAGCGGTCAATGTCGCCTCGCCCCAATAACATTTAGGGACCGATGTGGTAAACATGAGACGGCGAGCTACCTCCAATAAGTGACAATTTTTCCACTCGACAACCCCATTTTGTTCGGGAGTATCAACAGCAAGTGCAGATCCGTCGAGGGCTGTAGTGGACAAGGAAGCACCTAACATGACCTTTTGGCGACTCTCTTCGCGGTGTATATCGGAGAAAGCTTCATGAATTGTTGGAAGAGGTTTCGAATTCAAAATCCGTGAGCGAGTCTGGTCAAAATCCGTGAGCGAGTCAGGGGAGGAGTTACAGGCATGGCCGTACTTAGTCATTGGGCACGACAGGAACGCGGAAGAAGAGTCGACGCGGGAGCAGAGTCGACGACAGATCGCAGGAACAGCTGTGCTCGGGTCGGCGATCGCAGGAGACGCGCGATGCGGGAGATCGCGGGAGAAGCACGATCGCTAGAGACGATTGTGGAAGAAGCGCAAATGAGAACAGCTGTGCTCAGGTCGGCGATCGCGGGAGACACGCGATGCGGGAGATCGCGGGAGACGAGAAGCGCGGATGAGAACAGATGTGCTCGGGTCTGCGATCGCGGGAGACGCGCGATGAGGGAGATGGCGGGAGACGAGCGCGGAAGCGGACGCGGATGCGGAAGCGGACGCCGACGATATGCGGATGCGGAAGCGGACGCCGACGATCTCGAAGCCGATACGGGCGCCCGGAGGGGGGCG
>NW_018164811.1:362290-368006 GCF_001263595.1 Phalaenopsis equestris
TCACCACCGTCTAGGATCATCTTTCAATCCCGTATGAAAGCATCATCACTTTGTCATTGGCAACCATTCAATAAACCAAATGTCTGACAGCTATATTAAAATTTATTGGCATTGATGCATCGAGGATCCTTACAAATATGTAATTTAAGTTGTTTTTTAAAACCACTCAAAACTCCACAAAAGCTGCATTAAAGATAAATAAAGCAACGAACACTAACTTGAATCTTTATCTTAAGAAATTGTAAACCATTAAAAAACATAAATAGCAGCATCATAATGTGGAAAACATCAAGAAAAAGATTATTCATCAAGAAGACACTTTGATTACATTTAGGCCTACGCATACCCACAAACACGTCCGTATTGGCCTTGCCCACCAGTCTGTTTCTTATGCAAGTAATCAAATTCTGCCCGCTGTGTTATGGTCTCTCTAAAGTTTACACGAGGCCTTCCAGTTTGTGCGTCAACCTAGAAATCAATGGAAGAAGGTTTGGCAGAATAGTGTCAAAATACAAATCAAGGAATACTTCCATTAAGATAATAGATATAAACTGACTGCCATTTCACATGCAAGAACAATGAAGATGGGATACGCCATTATCACATCATGCCAGTAGATATAACCAAGTTATGATAGGACAGTCAACGCTTTGAAACTAATAAGTCCACAAGGTAGACAGTGAATCATCATAGCTAAGTAAGACAATTATCTCTCCATATACAATAACAAAGAGATAATAATCACTGAATAAGTAGGAAAAAATCTAGCCAAAATTTTTATGCAAGTTTGAGATCACTATGTCGTGAAGATAGTTGACCCTGCCTAGCCAAGAGTCACTCTGTCGCCAATTACAAATTGTCTCATCAAGAGATAAACTTGTGATCTCATATAACAAGAGAATTGAGATTTTTAGGCAAACGAACTCTGCATAGTAGATTAGAAAATTGCATGAATTATAATATGTAATGGTATGAAAACTGCCCACAAAAAAAGGAGAATGGGATAACCCAACTATAAGAAACCAGAGTTATCCGATTGCAAACCAATCAAGATCAGGATAGCCATCACCTTGCATTTTAAAACCGAGTTTATCTATTAAAATCTATGCCTATAAAAGAAGCTCCATCATCAAAAACACAATATATAGTATGTGTTTTCTATCATTAAGAGAGATCTATATAAATTTTAGTAGATACTATGAATATGTGCAAGAACTTGGAATTTTTTATCACCCAAATTAATCATGCTAGAATCAAAATAGCCTGATGGTTAACATAGAATTCCACTGCATTAGGCAAGTCTGAAACTTGGCAATAGCAAGAGAATGTAGCGATAATTAACAGGATTGATAACTACTCTAACCAATGAAGACAAGCACAAACATATGCACACGCACACAAGATATACATTCCCATATAGAGAAACCTTTCTAATCCTAAATTACATTTTTGTTATTTGATATGGCCTTCCAAATTCCAAATCACATAGACTATAATCTCCGACATTAAAATACACACACAATTGAATTCAATCAACGTTTATTCACAAGTATGTCAAAAAAAACTAGAAGATTGGAGAGCATACTGGAGTCCAATTAAAAAACAATCTTAACATGTTAACAAATTAAACAAATCAAATATTCTATAAACATCATCAAGAAGGCTATGAAAATAACTACAAGGCATATAAAAAGCTCTATGAACTGAAAATTCTAATTATCTTCTCATGAATCTATTACGATAAATTTGATGCAAATGATTGAAAATCAAATGGTCTTAAATTTCTTGAAATCAAAATGTGACATTTAATATTAATGATATTGAAGACAATTAACAATGTTGATCTTTTATTTAAAGGCTGCGAGATCAAAATTTAAATTATTGGAGAACAGGCTTTCCCCTGCTAAATGCCAAAACATAAATACTGTGGAGAGTCAAATTACAACTCCATCCACACACAAATATAGAAACTCAACCACATAAATAAAACGGGTTTTGAAGCAAAAAGTGTTCTTCATAGATAAATTGACATTTCAAAACATTGTTAAATGTGAGGATGTGTAGTGTTTCCTCCACAAACTAGATTTAAGAAAATGCTGATGTTAAGAATTTCACGAACCTTATACTCCCTTCTAATGCGTTCAACATAAATATCCAAGTGCAGCTCCCCCATCCCAGAAATAATTGTCTGAAAGTGATCCATAAGTACTCGAGGTAAAAATGAAGCCATGAAATAAACTGAAACAAAGCATACCTGCCCACTTTCTGGATCCAAACCAACACGAAAAGTAGGGTCCTCTTTCTGAAATCTATTAAGAGCTTTCGAGAACTGGAATGTATTGGAAGAGAAAGTGCATCAGCAAGACATTGTATTACTTAAAGCAAAAAAAAAAAACATAAAAAAAGAATGGCTTACCTGTGCTCCAGAATCTTTAGAAATTGGTGAAACAGCCAATGACATAACTGGCTCAGGAACATTCATAGATGTCATAGTGTACCTCACAGACCCATCTGTGAATGTGTCCCCTTATAAAAAAGATATAAAAATAGCTCGGAAATCAGCGATCAAAGCAAGGATATTGTAAAAAAAATAAAATAAAATATTGCATTTTGTACCTGAAGCACAATCAATGCCAAAAACCGCTACAATCTGCCCAGCATGAGCTTCTTGAATATCCTGTTAGATCCTGATCCATATTAGCAGTTAAGCTGAAAATACTAAAGAAACCATAGAATTTTTACGCTTAGAACGAAAGCAAACAGCTTAAGCAATTAGCCCATATTAAGAAAAGCTGTAATAAAAATACTTCTCCAAAAAGGCTACCAAGAAAATGTCTAACCTCCATTTCATTAGAATGCATACGAACTAAACGAGGAACCTGAAAATAAAAAATTAATATCTCATTATCATCATTATCACTGTCATTAGCCACATTCAAACAAAATTGGGGACGCAAACAAATCAGTAGTGATATTTTAACGTGAAAAAAATATGTAAGTGAATGAAAGGAAAATATTTTCATCAGAAATCATAAAGAAACATAAGCAAAAAAATATTGGAGCAAAATCTTCTTTTCAAATACTTCAATTTAAACCACGGATGTAGATTCAAAACAAACTGAAGTATGCCACACAGACTGTGGAACAACAATCTAAATAGAAAAAACAACATACTAAGGTGGATGTTTTTAAAATGCCATTTTAGAAATGCATAATAATTGGAATTTATGTATTACTAACGTAAAACAAATACACTTAAATGATTTTTGGTGTTTGTTATAACCATTTTAGATACAATGATATATAGCGGACATCGGCGTGTGGTGGCTCTGGGGGTATCAAGCAGTGGCAAGCAAGCAGTGCTGGAGGGGGTTGGCAATAGCAATGAAGATAGGTGAGGAAGGTGACGACACGGGCTTTTGAGTTTTCCTTGTATTTGATTTACTTCAAACTAAAGTAAACTTGATAAAAAAAAATCAAAACTCTTACTTTCCTTTTATTTTACTCTCCTAATACTTGCAACGGCATGACAAAAAAAATATAATTAGGTAAGATATAAAGAATATAAAGCTGAATAAAGCTGCTTTCACTAGAACTGAACAGAAGCCACCCCCTCTCTCTCTCTCTCGCTTCCATAAATATAGCACAAAGGTAACTTCAAATTTACCCTCTCATAATAACATCTACATAAAAATGATGTCCCCTTGAGTTCTTTTTTTGTTTACATAAAATGTTAATTAATCAGATTATACCTTGATCTTTTTCCCTGTATTTATGTTGATGATGAAGTCGCCCTTTTTTATAATACCTTCATAGATTCTATCACACACACAAAAAAAGATATAAACATCAGCATTTCATGTTTAATAATGAAAGTAATAAGTTAGAAAATGGGCAACGAAAATGAAAAAAAAAACAAAAGAAAGTTAGAAAACCTTAAATAGGTCAATTGGCCAAAGCGACCCTCTTCCAATTTGAAAGCCAGAGCAACAAGAGGTCCAGCAGGATTTCCAGATAACCGAACCTTCGACAAAGAATTAAGTATTAAAAAAACAACTAACTCACAAAATAACATTTTCAAAAAAAATGCGCAAGTAAAGCAGTGCATGTATAGAAAACAATATGCACCTTGACTTCAGACTGATCCTGGTCCAGTGCATGATTTTCAACTTCAGTGGGACAGGGCAAAAAGTTAACCACCCCATCAAGAAGAGGTTGTACACCCTACAGAAATTTTAATTTACATCCTATCATGGATTGGATAAATTTGAGGCACAATCACAATAAAATACAGAACTAACAGAACTAACATGGCTCTGAGAAAATATGCAAATTTAACAAATTTATGGAGACTATCAAGAAAATGACAGTTCACAGAAAAAACAATAGTTCATTTTAGCACCTTGTTCTTAAAAGCACTTCCCATATAAACAGGCACAAATTTTCGTGAAACTGTAGCCCTGCGGATAGCCATCTGAAATGATAAAAAGACAAAAATATTGGAGGATCATAGAAGGAAATTTTAAAAAGCATTTACAAGTATATAAATATGAAGTTCAATTAAGTTATAACACCCTAAGATAAGGTAACCAAAAACATATATGAAGCAAGTCTCTTATCTTCAAATCAGATGTACAAGGTAAGAAAATGCAATAAAAAAACATCACTCATAGAAATACATGGAACTACAAATGCCTATATAAGCATATAAAAACTAACGTCATACACTAAGAAAGATAGAAATAGAAAAAAACAATACAACAACAACAACAGCAACAAAGCCTTAATCCCACTACGTGGGGTCGGCTACAAGAATCCTTTTCTCCATTGCGTCCTATTTAGTGTCATATTTTCATTTAGTTCTAGTAAATTAAGATCATTTTTAATACAATCCCTATAATATACACCATAATACAAACTAAAAAAAACATCTATGTATAAAAGTGTCTAAGAAGTTAGTTTATAAATATGTTTTCAAAACACCTTGAGATCATCTGATGATATAGACTCATCATTAAGAAAAGACTCAGCAAGTTGATCATCAACTTCAGAAACAACTTCTATAAGTTCGTGTCTCTTTTCTGCGACCAATGCCTCAATATCTGAAGGGACATCAGATGTAACAATATTCTCACTGCAAAGAAAACAAAAATGTTAAATCTGAATCTAATGATATTTGAGGTATCAGAATTAAAACAACTCAAGCAGGTAAACATAAATGATCTGTGCTCACGCTATAACATACCCATTGGATCCATGAAAATAATAAGCTTTCATTTCAACAAGATCCACAAGGCCCTGAAACTCCTCTTCCAATCCAATTGGAACTTGAACTGCTGCAGAATGGTGCCGAAGCTTGGATCTTGCCTGAAAAAAATTATATCTGCATCAGGACCTCATGACTCAAATGTCTTCTGAATTACAAATAGAGTGAAATTAAAGCCATGTTGCATGGTAGAAGGAGCAAATGAGCAAATGCCAATCTACCATGGATTATTCCTACGTACAGAAGTATTATATTTCTTAACATGATTTTTCATGTTTCTTACTAATGGTTTTCAGTATCTAACCAACTGTCTTCATTTTTTAAAACTTAAGCACACATGAATTTTCACCAAAAAAGAAATTAGACGGGAAACTAAAATCTATTTTCTGGCAATATAATGTGTGTTGTCCAATTGCAACAAAATAATAATTCAACAAATTTCCTACAGAA
>NW_018164811.1:368642-370419 GCF_001263595.1 Phalaenopsis equestris
TCCCCCCGCCGGCCGCGGCAGGCTGCATCGTCAATGAAAAATAGGGCGATGGCTGGAGAAGGGGCATTGCTTCTCTGACTCGCCGCGCGGCGGAAGGAGGAGAGGATGCGGGTGACGCTGGTTCTGCCCATCGTCTACAGGCGAGGAGGTTGAAGGTCGCGTCCAACGACAATCTAAAACCCTAACCTGATAAAACCCTTAACGAACCCATTAAACACCTCAATTTGGCTGACCACCCGTTTTGGTATTGTTGTGATTTTATGTTATCTACAACAATTATAAAGTGCAGCATGTAATAAGAGAAAAAGAGGATCTTATTCACCAAGGGACCGTTTGCGGCAACTTATTTGGTGCGGTGTTGTTTTGAAAATGAATCTGAACTGTTTGGGTAAACTGTGTTTTAGCAGCTTACGAGTTTTAAAAACGCAGAAAACAGCATTTTCACACCGTGGGAGTTTATTGGCAACGGTCTGACTTTTCCAAAAAAATAAAAATTTGTAGTAGCCACCGCTCCTAGCTTATCAGCAAATTATTTTTAATCAGTTTATCAGCAGATTATTCAATAAGCTAGAGCTGCCCCAAACAGAGCCAAATAATTAGAAAAATTATAATTTTGATGCATAATTTAAAGAGCCCTTATCATGGTATTTCCTGAAGTCTTTTATGTCCATATATGCACAAATAAGAATAAATTCTAGCATCTCATAGCACATATAACCAAAGAAGCCAAGATTCTATTTGAGGTAACAGCATCTTATTAAAAAGCAGTTGTGAAGCTGCTAAATAATAATCTGTTGCTAAAAAAATTATCGTGGCAATTACAATTTTTTTTTTAAATTATGTCGCAACTAGAAAATTGTCACCGCACCTAGTCGGAAGTGGTGGGAAAATAAAGATTTCATCTGCTGCTGTTTGAAAAAGCTATCAAAATATAGTTTACCCAAAATGATAAAATTGCGGTGTCGTGTTGCCACAGCACCGTCGCCTCATATATATTATAGTGGTTGAAAGTATATGCTAGGATTGAATGACTAAGACTTGATTTTTTAGCATAGTTCCTACCCTTTGATAGCAAATATTTGCCTAAACCTGGGAAGGTAGGGTTTCTTCATTTTACTTGTGTTGATTTGAATTCTCAACTAGGCCAATGAATGGATATGTATTGATATTGTGCCTATGATTGATGTATTCTTAAACATTGGATCAAGCTTTACTTATTTTAATTAAAATCAAAGTGTGAAACTTAGCAAATAATTGTGCAAACCAAACTTGGAAGTAGATCCCACAAAATCCACTCGGTAAATCAGCTGTAACACCTAACTTTATGCTCTTCAAATCATCAAATATTGATCTTATACATAACAATGTTAGTATGTTAGGCTTCTTAGAGTGCTTGTGGAATTCTTCTTTGCCTCCTGAATTATTCTTAAGCTAAGAGAGTCTTACTAATTTTTATCAAATCCTTTCAAATATGGGTGTAAACGAGTCGAGCTTGAGCAAGCCCAGGCTCTGCTCTTGTTCGACTCGTTAAAAAATATCTTGTATATCTAACTCGTTTATATATCGAGCTAAAAAAATTTATTTATGTACGACTCGTTTGTTTAACGAGTCGAACTAGAGCAGTTCACGAACAACCAATCATTTTGATAGGTTTTAATCACGTCGTAGGATGTGAAGGGTAGGGGCATAATTTAAATCTTATTATCTACATTAAAATTTTAATTTGAAAAAATTAATATATATTTATTCTATTTTTTAATTAATAATTTTAATATAT